>NC_043993.1:5440000-5487500 GCF_902150065.1 Myripristis murdjan | reverse complement strand
GGAGCCACCAAAGTGCAAAGTTGCCTCATGCACCTTTAAGGGACCAGCAATTATTCTGCATGTTTAGTGGTAACTGTATCAACTTCATGTCTCTGGTAATCCTTTCCTAAATCAAGAAGTTTTGTTTTAGAACTGCCATATCATTTTCCCTAGCTTTTTATCCGGCCGTGGGTTTCCATTGATTGCACTGCGATATAAAAACAAACTTTCAGAGATTTCAAACTTTCTTCACACCAGTATTCTATCACCGTAATAAAGTCATCCATATTAGTTTTCCTAAAAGCAGCAGCTCCGCTGTGTTTTCATGTGTACAGAGTGAAACGGTCCCTCTGCAAGGGAAAATAGTTCCACGGAAAAGGTTTGCTTTCCCCAGCCAATTCTCAGTTCTGTGGTTTATGAATGTTGGCAACTTTGTTAGCTGCAGAAGAAGAACATTGTAAGGTGGCTGTTTCAACCAAAAATTTGCATTTTCAAAATGTAGAGATTTTGATTATATGTGGTGACATTTGTGGCACCCAAACATGATTTGCAAAATGGTTTGCTGACATGTGAAATGTGGAGAAACTGTACTAAACAGGACAAACATTCAAAGTCACAGGTATGGTCCATTAAGAAGATCCATTGCCATTTGTAAGACCAGTACAAAGCAAAGTGGTTATGTTATACTGCATATGATCCATAAGTTCATGTAAGTAGGATCAAGGATAGCATCTACACCAGCAACTGTGGATGAGATCTTCAGTGCTCTGCAGATACTGTACTTCTATTGTGACTCACTGCTGATGGTTTTCAGGGTTCATCTCACAGACTCATATCAAGCCACCTCACCTTCACCATTATAGAATGAAATGTGTGCCCAGATGTTGTCCAGATGTTGTGTTAGTGTGTCAGGTGGTGTTGATGTGTCATTGAATCGCAGAAACCAAGATGGAAAGCCTCTTCACATGTAGGAAAGCTAACTATGAAAATGACTATAACGGGGGGGGGGGGGGGGGGGGGGAATAAATTTTTAGGAAAAATAACACCTGTCTGCCCACTACAGCAACAACAAATAACTGCTTCTGTCTTTGGGAGATTTTATGGATGCAGAGACAATCATAAATATTCGCAACTAGTCAGATTCAAGTCGTTCTTTAGCCTGTAGTTTGTTTTCATCATCATTTTAGGTATATCACTGTCCTTGTACTCTACCTGGCAATTAAAGTGACATTGATTCTAACTGCAGTGACAGAGTTTGGTGCAGTTTGTGTGGGATACAAATATACAGGTGCAGCTAAACTCCAGCAGCACTCCTTCAATGGATGTTAGCTCAGATGTTAGAAGTTTTACTGTGGTAAACATTTCACTCATGCAGGGACGGGCTCTTGAATGAACATTTTGAAGAGAAGATGCTGCAAGAAATCTGCTCAAACACTTTCACATGAAAATTTGTGCTCATTCGTGTGCTCCAGTTTCCGTCCCTTAACATTAGGAGACATCCAGTGATGATGGGAATTTTCCATTTAGCATCTAAAACTTTGGCCATAATCATATGCACTTAGGTAATACCAGATATTAATGTTTTCTATCTCAAAAACACCCAGATATCAGTCAGCACCTAAAAATATGTTTTCTGATTCCTTTAAATGCAACAGTATTTTGCTGATGACAAGAATTTCTCATCAAATGATGTAGAGGTTACAACACCCTAAGCCAAAGCAAGTCCACGTTTGATTATGAAGTTATTAATCTCAAGCCCTCTGGCTGTCACTCAGGGTTAACAGGTTAGCATGGAGCTGCTGATCTACCAGGATGACTCTTCATCACTTCATCAGCAGGCAAGTCTCCCCCTGCACAATAAGGATTGTGGATTTTTTTCCCCTTGCAATGGGACATTTTTGCATGTGCATACTTTATGTTGTAACATGCATCTGAGTTCATTACCTCAAATAATTGGGTATCTTGGCTGTAATTGGTTAGTAGCCTACTCGCTGCTGTGTGCAGAGCGGCTCGGCAGCGCGTCATTTCCGCTCGGAAACCAACAGGGTGTAAAGCGCACTGGCTGAGATGCAGCTTCCACAGGGAGAGCGAGAGGTAGAAAAAAAGGCCATGTGTGTGTGTGTGTGTGTGTGTGTGTGTGTGTGTGTGTGTGTGTGTGTGTGTGTGTGTGTGTGTGTGTGTGTGTGTGTGTGTTTGTGTGTGCGCGCGAGTGTGTGCGTGTGTTTACATCAGCCTCTGCCGCTCTGAGCGGAAGAGAAAGCGCAAGTCTGATTTGCTCTTGTTTGGATCCAACACAGGAAAACACAGCGGAGGAAAATGAGGCCTCCCGTTTCTTAATTATTTAAATCAAACAATTAACTAGGGCCGTCCTGGGAACAGCTCTTTTATCCGCTCATCCACAACAACAACAAGCTTCATCCTGAGATCACTGAGCAGGAAAACACACGCTCCTCTCTGCTGCTCTCTCAGTTGTGATGGGCCTACATCACTTGGCTGCACCTTGGCTTATTGTCTAAATTCCCTATATTACATTGTTTTTCGTATTATTATTATTTTAAAGCTTGTTGTTGCTGATTTGTCCTGATATGAATGCTACAATTAAAAATAGCCTAATATATTATCTCAGTCTGTCTATTTACCCTTTTAATCTTTCTCTTTCAGCTCTTGACTCCTTGATGCCCTGATGTTTTTTTTTTTTTTTTTTTTTTTTCATGTGGACCTGAAACCTCAGACTCGCTGTTGGCCGCGATATTTCACTTTACAACAGGCGATATTCCGTTTTCAGCCACATCTCCCGTTTAATAATAAATCCACCGCCATTTCGCATGCGGTGAGTTTTTCTTTTCTTTTCTTTTCTTTCTTTCTTTCTTTCTTTCTTTCTTTCTTTCTTTTTTCGTGGCCACAGTGCTAGTACACCCATACAAAGTAACTAAAAGTAATTATAGTAGCCCTGTAATAAATTTGAGAAGGATACTGTGCAATCCATTGGGAGAACCCACTTATAAGTACCACTTTCACGCTATAAATTACTACAGACATATTATAAGAACATTATATCTTCATTATAAGAGGGGGTGGGGGTGTGGGAGCCGTACAAGTATACTGGAGTTACAATAAATTCACTGGATCTGCTGAATATAATTGACGCTTAGTAACTCCATATGGATAAGCCTATAATAATGTAAGATTTTGTGATATCATAGAAAGAAAAAACATAAACTTCGATAGAGTAACTATACCTGTGAACACTATAAGATACTATAGTTACTATATCATATATTATAGGAATGTTATTACAGCCAAAGTGATATGGAAAAAATGATAATGTGATGAATTCACTATAAACTCACAATAGATAGGCTACAAGCCACACACTTTGGCTTCCTATGAATATTCTAACAAGGCTGTAAAATTACAGGATAAAATAAATAACTGAAAATATTAAGATCGCATGAAGTGACTCTAAGTCCCCGCTCAGTCTGCTGCAGGAATATTATTTGAATATTACAGCTTTTGGTTTTTCGTTAACGGATTTTCCCTTCCATATATTTGCTATCGTCACTGGGTCCCAGGAAAACTTGATACATTGTTCACATTGATTACACGGTCAATTATATATAATTTATAGGCATCAATTGGAGAGCGGCTCCAAGATTAAAGTTTGATGAAGCCATGTACTACATTCTTTGTTATAGACCGACATGCCAGCCAGTGTCTGCTAGGAAAAATAACTCTAAATATTGACAAACGCACAATACATAAAGTGGATTTTTCCCCCGACCGCATAGCAGAGGCATAATAAATTACAATATGTTATCATAATAAATACTGTAGAAAACAATACATATCATTCAACTTATGTAGAATGAAATAGATTAGATCATGCTGAAATGGATGGATAGTGACTATCACTGCTATAGGCCCTCTGGTTTTTATTAAATTAAATTATCACGTTAAAATATGGTAGCCTCAAAAAATCTCTATTATTGAGACTTTTACCCGGCTTTTTCAAAATAAACATTGTTAGTTTGATGTTATTGTTTTTACTTCTAACTCAGGCACCTCAGGTTAACTTTCTTTCCTAATTTTTTTCTTTCTTTTTTTTTTTTTTTTTTTCTTGCTTGTCCCTCATTAGCCTGTATCAGACTCCTGATCATTTTAAGAGCATTTTTCAACTAAAGTCTCATTTGTCTGTGAAAACCACAACCCTCCATTTTGCTGAGCTGGAGCCCATCTGAGCAGGTTTTTCATGTTAGATATGACTTGGTACAGGATTATATAACAGTCTAATGGGCTGTGGGTTGGGCTTCCAGCCATATGGGTCACTGAAGGCCAATAACCATTACTGACATTTTTGGTTTGGAGCTGCCAGTGCATGCCAATTCATGCTGATATTTTGTATATTTAAATGTGACCAAAAAAGCCAATATATATATATATATATATATATATATATATATATTCACTGTTTTCCTGATACTCTCCTCTGAAGGGTGGAAAAGCCTCTGAGACAACAGACACACACAAAAAAAACTCTCTCTCACTGAAACCCAGACTAATGAAATTCTTGGTTATAGAAGCCCCCCCACCTCATCCCTGCCCCCTAAAAAAGGCAAAGTGAGTCATTTTCTTTGGAGCTTTGCAGCTTTGTGGTTTGTGAGACCAAACACACAGTGACTTAGCTGTCACAGCCTTCTGCCAAACTATTAAAGTTCACAAAAGTCCAATATTTACCTCATTATCTCTTATATTTTACGAAGGAGGATGACAGTGTTGAAATCATTGACTGCTTGATCTGATTTTTATTAAAAGGCCAGTACTGGTCGATATACCAGTCTGGTGTGGGAGAATGAGTCATGCTTTTACACTCTCTCACTTTGCAAACCTCCAGTGAATAAAATTACAGTGAGAGTGAACTGAACCTCCCCCACGGAGTTCCCCTGGACGGTGGTCCCCGGGCCCCACGTTGGGACCCACCGGTTTAAAGGCTTGTATTGGGTTGCTCCGAGGGGATCGGGCCTGGCCTGGTGTTGTACAACAGAGGAGAGCCTCCTCTTAACAAACACACACAAAAATCAATAGTATCATAACAGCTGATATTTATTATTCATTAATAACGAATTTACGGGCCAAAACCACCTGCTGAGCCTTGGAGAGGCAGAAAGACAGAATCATAGATAGATAGATAGATAGATAGATAGATAGATAGATAGATAGATAGATAGATAGATAGATAGATAGATAGATTATAACAAATATATAGATAGAGAGAGATGCTGACAAGTTCATGATGGTCTTGTCCATTCGTGGCATCCAAAGTTGCTCATGTACACTGATGTTTAAACCCAAGACTATCTATCTACCTATCTATTTATCTAAAAGTTAATTTCCACATCAGTAGCTTTGTCCTCTGTATGCTGCCCAGTCTTTTTTATTTATTAAAAAATTGACTGTCTGGTGTCACACTGGGTCATGCTGGGTCTCCATGAACTTCACTGTAAAAAGTTGAGCTCTGCAGTTCCTATAATACACACAGGCTAAATTTCACAGATATGTCTAGCATGTTTCAGCCTTGCATGGCATAGTATGTTGCCTATAGGTAATATTTCCTAACATATATCTATTTGAGGCTATTTATTGCAAAGCAATGCAATTTATAGAAGAGAAAAAATGTCTGGGGGCACTGGAAACTGGAACAGTCACAGGGAGAAAACATTTCTGTGGATAAGAAAGGCCTTTCCTGATTTTTGCACACAAAAGAGGTGTATCTTGACTTGTATTTGCCTAATACTTGGAGGAGCATAAAGCAAGGCCGTACCCTATCCCCTCTTAAAACTAACAATGTCTCATACTTAAAAGACCCATGTTCAGGCTGTAATTGGTATCATCTTACAGGGTGTGATGCTGTATTTCATGCACACTATCTCACAGATATTACCCTGCATCATTTCTTTGTGTGCAAAGCAATAAGACGCTTGTCTGTAAATATTTCATGGTCCTTCGTAAGCTGAGTGGGTTTCATGATCATAAAAGTGTGGAAACCCATTCAAAAAGCATTATGTTGTTAAAAAATACACCGATGTCAAAGGGAAAATACAACTTGTTTGTGTGCTTTCTTAATTGCATAACAGATTTTGGAATTGTATGTTTATCTATTGAACCTTTCAAGTTTTGTGACAGAAATGTCCACTAGGCTCAATATTCAGCTGCTAGTCAATCTAAAAAAAAAGACACCTTCTCTAAAAGCTGAGACTCTGTAAAGTTAGGAAAGGACAAACTCGTTCAAATACTGTTTCTGTGGCACTGTATGGCTATAAGGTGACTGTGAATGAGCCTTACGTTGAATGAAATAGTCAAGTTACACTTGTTAAGTTAAACCTAAGTTTTGGTAAAAGACACTTTTATGGGGTCCCAAAGACCCTTTTATGGGGTTAAGTGAAACCTCAGTGATTCTCTATCTGAGTGTAAACTTTTACTGAAACCCAGAGGAACAGGAAGCAGCTGACAGAGGAGCTAGCTACTATGAATGTTAGCACTCTCGCTATACTGGGCAAAATAAATGCTACTTTATTCACATACAGTTTGCACTATGTCGTTTATTTTGAATGTTTTTTTTTTTTTTCTTTTGGAAACTTTTGTTGTTAGCAAATGACTGCACATGACAGCAGGCTGAAACTGTGGAGGCCATGCTATTCAGACTTTAGCCTGCAGCCAGCGTGTCTCTTTCAGCTTGGTAGCCTAGCTGGCCTTCTCAGTTCAAATCAGTGATAGCCTTCTGGTCTACAGCTAGCTGGGAAAGCTAGCCAGCAGTTAGTTAAGTTGCAAACACAAAAAGAAGTGGCCTAATTGTCCTTTATAGCTTGTTTGGGCCCAGATGTTTTATTTGTTCAGGCCTATATTTTATAAAGTGTCTTTTTGCTATTCAGATTTATTTTGACATTTTGAAAGACTGAAGTTCTTTGGCTCCTCCTACTGATATTTAACACAACCAGTAATATTATTTCTCCCTCAGAGAGAGGTTTATACAACTTTAAAATAGTTAAATAACGAGGAATGAATAAGACTTTAAGGCCTTTCAGGACTTTAAATGTTTTCCTGGGGTGAGAGAGCCATGATAGTCTATATGTTCAAAGCTGATCAATATGAGAGTCACTCAAGTATCAAATCATTTGCGTGAGCCGCCAGCAGCTTTCAGACGGAGCTGCTTCTCCTGTTTCACGGCAGCAGCTGCTCTGCTCTCCTCTCTCTTTTCTCCTCTTTTCTCCTTCTTTTTTATCTCTGCTCACAGACAGACTACCCACTGTATCTCATCCACAGAGAGAGGCAGCCCCACAAAGCTCATGTTGCACCTCGGTCCATTAAATTTGTCCCATAACTCCTCTGGCCGGGCTGTCCCAGGTGCGGAGCCGTCCGTCCCGCGGAGCCGGGCTGCTGTCCTGCACAGGGCAGGGCAGCAGTCAGCAGCGACAACAAGCCTCAGCTCTACTTTCAAAACACCTTCCCCACTCTTAATACACACCCTTTTTTTTTATTTATTTACAGGCTCATAAACTTTTTTTTCCTCTATTGAAACGGTAAGAAAAATGAGTAAACAAGGTGGCTTCATCATTTCAGTCATTCCTCTTATTTTCACTGGATAAAAAAGTCCTCTGAGTTATTTATTTATTTTTTTTAAGTGCTGTACGAATACAGTTTTATTTTTAATATTTGATGCCATATCCTTTTTTACTGCCCAAAAGAAAGGCTATCAGAGGATGAAGTAAAACGTGCATGGTTTATTTCAGCTTCTGTCGCTTACACAGACACATTTAAAGCACACTTTCACAAATGAAATATACGTCGTGATTTTTTTCCCCCCAGAAATAAATTAAGTTCAAATAAATAAGGGCAATAAAGAAAATAAACCAAACTTAGTGTGTTGAAAAAATATATGTATAAATAAGGCCGACAATTCAGAACAGGCCTACACCATCTTCAGAGTATCTACAAAGTGCGCTCCACAAGGGCTCAGTAACTCAATAATAACAATAATAATAACAATAATAATAATGCCAATAATAATAATAATATCTATTCGTTTTCATGTGAAGACGCAAAAGGGAAGTTCAACAACGTAATAACAATAATAATAATAATAACAATAATAATAATAATAATGATCGTAATGATCGTAATGATAATTTGATTGTCAAAGCATCATTGCAGTGAAATTCAACATACGACAGGTTTACATATCAGTGAGTCTTCTAGGCCTAATTCAACCCTTAACTGGTGGAAGAGCAACGGAAATTAAAGAAAAAAAACAACCTACTTGTCTTTTTTGTGAGAGAGTGTTTTTTTTTTTTTTTTCATTACCATGAATGTGCCAACACTTGCGTAATGAGGTAGACACACAGATATGCCGTGTGAATGTGTGTATTCGTGCGTCTCAGCCCGTGTGTGTGTGTGTTTGTGTACACTTTTGTGTGTTCTCTCTTATTGCAATGCATTCACTTGGGGATATTTTCATACTTTTTGAACCATGAACGCACAGAAAACGCCCCATACGAGTAAACCATGCAATGGGTTACAATATTTTACCCCATAATTTAGCCACAGAATGACATTTTCACGCGTTTGTCAGGACTGTGCCAAAACTAGGCTACTGAATTTCCAAGAAACGAAAAAAAAAAAAAAAAAAAAAACGGAGAAAAGACAGCGAAAATTCAATGAGCTTCTCACACATGTAGGTGCAACATATTCACAAATATGTACAATGATAAATATAAAAAAGCTATTCCGAACAAGGAGGATAATAACAATTATTCCTCGATTCCCGTCATTATTATTTTTGTTTTTTTGTACAATAATTGCCATATGAATGAACGGGGTGAACATTTGCACCCCTCTTTTTTCGGTCACGATACTGATAATCTTCTCCTATATTTCAGAATATCGCCCTATTGAATGTCTCAGGTTTCGGACAGGGTCTCAGTCTTTATCCTGGCCCGGGTGCTCCGTCTCCACTGTCAGAAAAAAAGGTACACGGCTATATCCTTTGTGTTACTGCATGAGGCTGAACCCTCCTGCCAAAAAAAAAAAAAAAAAAAAAAAAAAAAAAAGAAGAAGAAGAAGAAGAACAAGGTTCCTGTAGATACTGATTGGAAAAGAGTCATCAGGTGTTCCACATCCAGAGCTCCCACTGCCTCTGACCTGCAGCTGAAACGCTCCAGAGAAGCGCAGGTTTCACTTTTCCATGGAGGAATGTGGTGAATACTTTCTTGGGAATCATTTTTCCACAAAACCTTAGCAGAAAAACTTTGAGTACACCCCTCCTCATTAATACCCCCCCACACACACCCCCACCCCACCCCCTGACATGGTGTCAGTTTTCCATTTACAACACTGCAAAATGTCCTTAGCTCTCCTGTTTAGTCTTAAAATCTTATTTCCCCCCTATAAAACAAGTGGAAAATTCAGCCAATGAGGTGAGATGACCTCACGTTTCCAATGCAGTTTCACCTGTTCCAGGAATTAAAAAATTGAGTCTCTATCTAGGAAAAAAACAAAGAAAACCAGATTACTCCAGTAGTATCAGGAAAATGATGCCTGACTTAAAAATAAATAACTAAAAATAATAACAATATTAAAAAAAAAAAAAAAAAAAAAACACTCCAGAAAGGTTTATTTGCATTGGAAGTAACTGAAATCATCTCACCCCCCACTGAAGGATTCCTTCACTTGTTCTGAGAAAAATAACACTTTAAGACTCAACATAAGACTCAGTGACTGGCTCACATGGATGTGTTTTTGCACTTGAATGTACCTACTGGGCTCAGGCTGTGTGTCACAGCGGTCCGGCCCAAGTGACAAAAGGTACAACAGTGCACCTTTTTTTCTGACAGTGTGGGCAGCTTGTCTCTGATTTGTCTCTTTGTAAACGGTGCAGAGACCTGCAGCAGAGTGTTTTTTCTTCCCCGCCACCTGGCCGGTCTTAGTGCGTTGCAGAAAACTTCATCCGTTTCTGTTTTTGCCTCTGATTGCAAAACCAAACTCGGACCACATTTTTTTTCAAGTCCAGTTTCTCGGCGATGGCGGCGATCTTCTCCGATGAGGGCCTCGGCTGCACGGCGAAATAAGCCTCAAGAGAGCGCTTCTCCGGCGCCGCGATGGACGTGCGTTTCCTCTTCTTGTCGCCGCCGTTGAAGATCTCCGGCTTCGACATCTTCTCCCTCTGCGCCCGCTCCGCCTCCTCCAGCCAGGCCTCCAGGATGGGCTTCAGCGCCACCATGTTGTTGTGCGACAGAGTCAGGGACTCGAACCGGCAGATGGTGCTCTGGCTTAGACACCCGACCCCGGGGATCTTGAGGTTGGCCAGGGCCGAGCCCACGTCTGCCTGGGTCACGCCGAGCTTGATCCGCCGCTGCTTGAACCGCTCAGCGAACGACTCCAGCTCCCGGGGGTCGGGCTCCGCGTCCACGCCGCTCGTCCCCAGGGAGCCGTGGGAGCCCAGGGCATGCGGGTGCATGTTCATGGACTGAGGGTGGTGATGGTGCTGCATGTGATTGATGGCCGACATGTGCGCGGCGGCGTGCGCGGTGTGCGACGCCGTGGAACAGACGTCGGAGCCGGGCATGCCTCCCAAAGAGATGCCGCCCGGCGTGAGGTGGTCAAGCAGGTCGCCCTCCAGGCCTTGCGCTGGCTGGTGGTGCGCCGGGTGGTGGTGCGAGGTGAGCACCGACGGATGATGCAGGTGGGCCGAGGACGAGGTCGGTGTGCACGTCATGCTGGTCATGGTGGTCATAGTGTGATAGGTGGCGTCCGGCTTGAACGGGTGGCTCTTCTGGGCCACGATGTCCACCGCGGCCAGCGCCTCGGCTCTCTGCAGCAGAGTCTCATCGAAGCCGGCGAAGATGTTTCCCTGCAGCTGCGGGAGGACGAACAGAGCCAGGATGGTTATAAAGGCCGGAAATGTGACACAAACTGCCAAGATAAACACTTTATTAGAGAGTCACACAAACTTATTAACTGGAATAGCAGCCAGATTGGAGATGCTTGGACTGTGCGTTTGTTACGCGCAGTGGAACACTGATACTCACTGATACTTTTATAATTTCAATGTAAAGACATTCTATCTGATATAACATTTCACACTGTATCTCATTAAAAATTGTGACACAAAGTGGGACAGATGCATACTAATAAAAAAGGTTTAAAAAAAAAATGTAGCCTACAAGATATGGTGAATAATTTCCACCACATGTGAAATGTATGTTATTCCTGCCAGTGTTGTATAGAATATTACGTTTTTTCAACAATATGAGAAAACTTTGATTTTGAAGTTCACCTTTTTTGAAACGAGGATATGTATGTTTTTAATTAGTGTAAGTTTTTAATTGAACAACGGACAACGTTTCCATTATCCACGGGCCTGCATTTTTTTTTTTTTTTTTACGATTTCCGAGGAATGACAACAATTTTAATATTAATTATTGAATTAATATTATTTTTTGTCAAAAATTACGAAAATGAATTTTACAGCAATGCTTGTTATTACAACTTGGTTGCTACTGGGCCCATTCAGCACATAGCGCCACTGTGGATGGATATTCGTATAAAATAAATATTTTAGGTCTCCTGAATAATTTCTTCGGACAATGAAATGAAACGAGTGTGAGGCTGAATATGAACGGGACAATATGAGATAACAGCTCTCAGAGAAACCACGTCGGTTCCCCTCCTGTATGCTTCCTTCTGTATTATAAACACATCACAGACATCACCGGGACTTGTCAGGCTGATCATGCCGAGTTTCAGCATCCACAGCTCATCAAATTAACCTGTCTCCTTGATTCCGTCTCCACTACTTTTCGTGCCATTCAATTCTATAATATATTCCCGAACGTAATCTATTTTAGGGTTAGTGTTTATGACATTGCTATTACTGTTGTTTTTTAGCTGCTCTAGTCTAAACAGGCCGGTTTCGGTTTTCTGTTCGCAGTCTTATAAATACCCATTTTACCATTTTGACGCCTCAGTGAGTCCCCAGTTGAATGCAAACTGCAGCATTAAATGGAGGAGCTGAAATTTATTATTATTATTATTATTATTATTTATGAAATTATTTGTAAGTACAAAAAAAATCAGGACCAAATTTTTCTTGCAAGCTGTGTGCGTCTGTGCGTAATAGTTTGGTGACCTGCCTCTTGTAATTTATTACGCTGACCAAATAATAATAATAATAATAATAATAATAAATTGTTTCACATTGTACATGCGTTGCAAGTTTTTCTGGCAATTGATAACCAGATGCTGGAACTTTTTGAGCCTTGTGTAGCTCAGGTTTTAGGTTTCGGCAGCGTTTGATATTAAAGCCAGGACTTACCGACGGCGTGGGCAGGCAGGCCCTGCGGATGGCCTCGGAGCTGGAGTGCAGCGGGGTGTATTTGGGTTCGTGCAGGATGGGGTGCATACTGAAAGGCTGCTTGCTGTTCATCGACATCATGATTGCTGAGGTGAGGGAGGGTCGCTGTCCGTCTTCCTCGTTCGGCTCCGTCTTGCTGATTATCTAAGAAGAAACGCCTCAACAGGAGGTAGAGCCGGGCAGATGCTGAGGAGTTGGCTGGAGAGAAGCTCGTGCCGGGGCTCGAGCTGCTGTCGGGTTTCGATAAAAATGAATGAATTTACAGAAGGAGAGGTTAGTCCGTCGCTGCTGCGCGCCTCCTGCCTCCCTTTCCGCCTGTAAATGACTCCTGTAATAAAGACGCGCCTCGCCTCCGGCTCCTATATCACACCGCTGCCCCGCAGGCTCCGCCTCATTGGTGGAACCCTAGCCCCGTCCCCTGCCCTCCTGCGCCAATTGCGTGGCCATGTCGTGCAGTAGCCACGCCCTCCGCCTCAGCGTGCCCTCGCTGCTGGAGTGGAACTGCGAACGAGGATGAAGGCTGCACTGCTAAAAAAAAAAAAAGAGGCGTTCAAACAAATCAGGAAAAAAAAAAAAGAAATCGCCAACCTGCTGGAAAGACATGATTCTTCTGGCAAAGCTGCTAACCGGCCTGGAAGCTTTATTGGTATTCTGAGTTTCAGTGGAGAGTTTTAGTGCCACTAAAATACAATTTCAGCTGCTTTTCTGTAATGTAATAATGTTTTTCTGCTGTTTTTTTTTTGTTTTTTTTTTGTTTAAGGTAGGGTGGGGTGCCTGGGGGACATTTTTGGAAAATGTTCAAACTTAAATGTGCAGCACAAACTTCAGTGTCTATTGAAAAATACCGGCTTCAGCCGTTAAACAATATTTGCACTTGCAGGGTTTAAAATGACTGGTGGCATTGTGTGTGTGTGTGTGTGTGTGTGTGTGTGTGTGTGTGTGTGATCATCAGCATACATACACACTCACTGTTCTGCAGAGTGAGTGTGTGTGATTGCAGCTCCTAACTAGGATCCCATGCACAAGGTGAAGTATCAGCCCCTTCTCTGAGGAGTGTTGCAGATCGCCTTCAAGATGCAGCACCAACTCTGACTTGTTTAATGAAATGATGTATAAACCTGTATAGATAGATCTTTTATATTTTCTCTACAGGTTTACTTTCTTCTTCTTTCACGCAGAAGCTTATTTGACATTGGTCCCTTTCCATCTCCCTGTCTAAAGCAGAGGGAGCTGTATTTACACCTGCCTGTATAACCTTACAACACTCTCACTAGAAACATCACATCCATTAAAAACAAGAGTGACCAAAGGCAGGAGAGGAGCGACCCCCTATCAGTCGATCAGACGATCACTTCAATCGATCAAGGCGCTCGTGTCATCTCACTCTGGTGCCTGTGGGTGCTGAACACACCCCTCCTCCCCCCCGGCCCGTATTAACAATGCAGGCCTACACGGGTTTGTTTTGAGTCTGTGCGACTGAACACACACTCCGCTCATCATCCAGCAGCTCATCAGATTATTAATTGATGGCAGACCGCGCAGGAATCCCTCCGCCTGACACCCATTCACTTTCTTGGCAATTAATGCATTAATTAATCATGCTTCATTTACTTTGTGGCCGTCGTAAGGAACTCCCCACCCCACCCCCCGACCCCCACAATTAAAGAATAAACAGGCCTGAACGGGAACTAAAGAGCGCACAAGCAGACGATGAAATATTTAGAGATGAACCGCGGGTCAGCGGGCCAGCGGCCTGTCAATCAAAAGGGATTTCCGGCGGGCAGACACGCAGACCAAGAGACGGAATAATTATCGCGATAATCTCCCAAAGGCGCCCAAAGGATACGGAGTGGGTGTGTGTGTGTGTGTGTGTGTGTGTGTGTGTGTGTGTGTGTGTGTGTGTGTGTGTGTGTGTGGTGTGTGAGTGTGTGTGTGTGTGTGTGGGTGGCTGGGTGGGGGGGTGGGGGGTGTTGTGTGTGTTGTGGGGAGAGAGGAGAGAGAGTAGTAGTAGTAGTAGGCCTATCAACGACAACAAAAATAATAATGATAATAATATTTGTTTCGCATCTCTTTTGTTATAAAAATAGTAATACCAATTAATAACAATTTCAAAATAATCAATAATGTTAATGACGTTAGGAAATGTTTTAATAAGATAGAATGTTAAATATAATTGTTATCTCTCTCTCTCTCTCTCTCTCTCTCTCTCTCTCTCTCTCTCTGTGTGTGTGTGTGTGTGTGTGTGTGTGTTAGCATCAATCATTCAGGGTATAGGTTACCACGAGTGAGTTCAAAGCTGTTAAACTTTCAAACTTCTCACCGATAAAACGGAAGTAGCCTAAATAAGATGAGGCGACATACACACACACACACACACACACACACACACACACACACACACACACACACATTTCAGAGTAAATCCACAAACTGATGTATGTCTCGAGTTTTGGGAAAAACGCATTTTTCCTAACTTTGTGTTTGAATGCATTTGAGTTTTAATCATGAATGTAACTGAAGCGCTTTAATATAAAATCCTTGTGTATAGGCTATGTACATTTTGCAGTGCTAAGAATCATAAAGGTTATTAATTTCAGTTAGCACATTTTGACAAAATGAGAAATCATCATTTATGAACACTGCAGAGTATGTTCAGGAGTGTGTTACCTGACACACAAACTGCAGCGTGAGCCTCAGGTGTGTCCTGTGAGGCCACTGATCCGAGCACCTGCAGTGAATAATAATAAAGTCAAATTAATCAGATCAATATGAAAGCTGCATCAAGTGATAAATAAATAAGTAAAATAACAATGACATAAATACATGCCAGTCTGAGCCAAAAAATGTAAAAAAAAAAAAAAAAAAAAAAAAAAAAAAAGACAACAATAATAATAATGATGATGATGATGATGATAATAATAATAATAATAATAAAATTAAATTAAAAACATGTCAGTCTGACTCTGATCAGGCTAAATAACAAAGTGGAGGCTCAACAGTTAAAAACTGTGAAATCTGCACAAACTGAGACTGTAGATTTGTTCTGATCCCAGTGGACTGTTCTGACTTCCTCTGCCTTGTTTCAACATGTTTATACTCAGTAGTCGAGTTGTAAAAAAAAAAAAAAAAAAAAAAATTAAGGGGGGATGGTCATTTTTTTTTCACTTGATGAAAAGGGAGGATGGCAGTTTTACAGGGTGGATGATTTTAACTGTTTCTATTTCAGGGGGGGATGCCATCCCCCCCTCCATTCCCCCTCAACTTGAGTACTGTTTATCTTATTCCCAGAAAAAAAAAAATCCTGAAACAAGTGGAAACACGTGGGATTATCTCATCCCACTTGCAATTTTTTTTTACCTGTTAAAAAAAATAGCACTGAAGATGAGACTATAACTTGTTAAGATGGAGACTTTTTTGTCAGTACCTCAGATGTCCTTCCAAATGAAATCTGAGGTGAGGACTTCGTTGCCAACATGTGACATTGCAAATGCAGCCTTAGTAATAAAAATAAGCTCAGCCTCCGTTCTTTTCCAAAGAGCCGCCTGAGGCCAAAGTGCACTAATAGTCCTCCCTCCTCCTCCTCCTCTTCTTCTTCTTCTTCTTCTTCTTCTCTTCATTCTTCTTCTTCTCTTCTCCCACTCAGTCGTCACTCCGTTTGGAGGAGCAAGAGAATCGAGAGATCCTGGCTCTGTTCTACTAGTTATGGTCAACTCAATCTAGAGTCATCAGATATTTAAAGAGGATTGTAAGTCAGCTTTATCTGCCCCAATAATATACAGTATTTATGAACCAATGAATGGCTATGTCTAAGAAAGCTGGGTCATTTTGAAAAATGCCATGTTGGGGTCACAATATACTTTCCAAAAGCCGATCATCCATACTGAAACTCCCAAAACACAAAAAGTGATAGCTTGGGTTCTTACCCATATACAGTAGGACCTAGTTTATCCGAACCACTCTGTAATTAAGGTAGTTTGGAAAACTGAAATTTTAAATAATTAAAACATGCACAAAAATGTACCATATCCTTTTGGAGGGGAAAAAAACTACTTAATAAAATGTATTAACGTATTTCCAAACACTTTCGTTGGTGGTCATGTCAAGATGGTAGAACCTCTACGTGTTGTTTCTTCATTGTGCGTGCTGTTTGTCATTGTGTACCATGTTATAAGCCAAAATAAAACCCCAAAATGTGAAAAAAGTCCTTAGTCTATAAACTTGATGAGACAAGTATATTGTGAAGCGACTCCCGGTGTATTATTCAGCGCTACTGTGCTGAATCAAGTGCACGTGTGAGAGTCTGCGAGAGTTTAGCAAACCTAGGGTTACCATCTAGGCATGACCGTGCTATGTCTCATATTCAGTCACTTACCTGGTGTGTTCACATACGGGAAATGAACACGGGATGTAGCCCCAATGACATATTCTTACAGGGGCTGCTGTGGGACAGAAAGTAGTTCCACCAGTTAAAGTTCCCTATCAAGCCTGTATGTATCCTGTGCATGGTCAGCGTTAGCCTACACATGACAAACATACATCATCATTTTCAAAAAGCTCAGTTTTCCCTCCACACTACAACCTCAGATCATTTTCAGATTCACACACCTTGGATAGTGCTTTTTCAAAAAGTTCTGTTTTTGGGGGTAGAAAAAAAATTATTGTATTTAAAGTAAAGCAGTTTATCCAGCTTATTATGAGCAAGCCTGAGCTATTAATCTTATACAAGAATTCATATTTTTGCACAAATCCTGCTTTATACATTAACCATAAGCTACACAAGCAAATCTCAAAGCAAATCCACTTTGTTTTGTGCAATTTCAACCCAATCCATCTCGTCAGCAACAAGACACCCAAATAGGATTATCTGCAGTTGTTTGGTTTGAGCAGTTTGCTGTCAGCAAGCCAGAAATCATCTTTGGTGCAAGGTGGCAGCTCCAGACAGAAGGCCTCGCTCCTTGATTGTGAAGAAGTGACACCAAATCCTTTGATGTTTCAGATCGCTGAACACATTTTCTGCTGTCAAAGTTCCACTGGAGCTGCTGGAAATGTGTGGACGTGACGTAACCTCGTCCACATTCAGTACCAAAATGTTTTGAAGTGAATTTTTCTGCCTGCCAAGACAACTCAGCTCACTTGGTTGATGAGATTTCAGACAAACAAGCCAGAGGAAGAGTTTGATTAAGGAGCTAATGGATGTCCTTCCACCAATGAATATTAATGCAGCAGCTGGGAATTGTTTGTTTTGGCTGCCGGGTGGAGCTGCCTCCGCCTGGACTCTGCCACTGCTGGCGGTGGTGGGATGGAGGCTTGTTGTTGTGAAGGACGAGGGATTAGTAGACAAGAGGCCAGAGTTATAGAGGCAGCCAGACTGATCGTCATGTGGAAGTGTGGCAGAGACGGAGACGTAAACAGAGCTGTCACCCCGCTTGACGGTCCTGCTTCTTCCGCTGCATAAAATATTGTCACTGCAGTTGTTGCGTTTTGCTGTGTCGGTGTCTTTTTTAGTGAAGCCAGACGCTGAGGTGTTTGCTGTGGTGAGCCACGGTCCAGGATGTAAACAGAAGTGTCTCTTATCAAATGTTATGCTGATGCCTCTCTTTCTCTCACTTTCAAAACAAGGCCAGATCAAGATCTTTACAACACGAGGTGTTGACACTCATGGGAAATGAAGCCTTCATTCCAGGAAACACTACTGCTTTCGCCCACAGGCGCCTGAAAATCAACACAAAATCCTAGTTTGTTGTAGTTGCTTTAAAAAGCCACTTGATTTGTATTGTGTTGAAAACACACAACATGCCTCTTAAAGCATGCACACACCAGTGCCATCAACAGTATTTTTTTAATGATCATTTTGCAGTGAGACGCTTGTTTTTGTTGGGTGCTTTTTTAAGCTTTCTGACACGTTACATGTCTTGCTCATGGACACTGGGGACAGGATCTGTGGTTGTTACTGGCTTCAAACGGGCAACTCTTCCATTACAGAATGTCCACTCTGAATATGAATAAAGGAATATATAATGTTTAAGCTGTTCATCAATCTGTTCATGAATGGGAACATGATTTTCAGCCCTAAACTGGAAGTTTAAATTTGAAAGATATCCACTTAACTATATAAAAAATGAAAAAAAAGAAAAAAAAAAAGAAAAAAACTGTCCTTATCAGTGCAGCAAAGTAAAAGTTTACACTGCCTGTACTTTTTTTTTTCTCTTAGAAATTACAGTCTCACATTTCTGAATGTTCTGCAGCTGTGAAATGTAAAATGTAAGGTGTCAAATGACGGTCTGACTTGATTCAAATCTATTTACGTTGGCTGTCACCTCTCAAAATATTTTGTTCTGTTGATGTTTTGATTTGGGGAAATAGAAAATATATGATCAAAAGAAAAAAAAAAAAAAAAAAAAAAAAGCATCATGCATATTTGACCACAGAGAATAGCACAAAGAGGCGTTACTTAAAACATTTATTTCCATTGTGTTCGCCTGTGGAAAATAACAGTAACGTGACATACAATACAAAGTCAGAACATCACAGGACATTCACTACACGAGCTCAAATGCCATATTGCTTCTCAGCTTGCTGTTGCTGGTGTGTGTGTGTGTGTGTGTGTGTGTCTGTGTTCAGTTAAAAGTCTCTGTATTCATCCTCTCTGTCAGTCAGGCTGCACTCCAGGTTTTATTTCAGGTTGTGTTGCTCAACTCGGCACTAAAATTCAACTACAGTGTTTTTTTGTTTTTTTGTTTTTTTTTTGTTGTTTTGTTCAGACGTTCCATAATGGCTGCTGGTGTTTTGCAAAACGTGTGTGTGTGTGTGTGTGTGTGTAATAAAAAAGATACAGAGTAAGATGTAGGTGTGTTTAAGACAGAGATGATAAATGTGCATGTGTATGTGTGTCTGCACCTGTTCAGGAGGATGTTTTTCATGTGTGCACATTTCATGTGTGTGTGTGTGTTTGTGTGTGTGTGTTCAGAGTGCAGGATGGACTCGGAGGGATCAAACGTCCAGCAAAGCTTTCAGTGAGCAGAACATCGCCGCCGCAGCGCACATTTCTGCCACATTTAGCAAATGGACGCTGAAAACCTTCCACAGACTTCCACCACAGTCAGAACACACACCGCCTCCCTTCTCCTCCTCCTCTCCTTCCCTTCTTTTCCGTTCATTCTTGCCCCCCATCCTCTCCTCCTCCCCCTCCTTTTGCTTCTTCCATCTCTGAATTATTGATACAGAGTAAAATCCGACGTTGTAAACTTTGCGACCGTTCACCAAATCGGCCCCCAGTTCTCACCGAGGGGGCCCGCCGAAGGGTAGGCGGTGTCTAACCACACACTTTTAATGTAATTGCCTGTAGGGTTCCTGGTAAATATTTCATTGACTGCCAGCACAAATTAAAGACACGAGGCTGGAAGAAAAGGGGTTGTTTGGTTCTCGTGGGGAGAGATCCGCCACACTTGACCCGGGCCTAAAGGTTGGGAAATGAGGCCGATGTTACGACGCTTCACCTCCCAACTCCACTTCCTTAAAGGGAAACACCACGCATTCTTAGGCGAATGTCCCTTTAATCAGCTTGTCTGATAGAAGATGAGATCAAACATGTTAAAATAATTCACGTGTCCCTGGTAGATCAGTCACTATCAATGCTGACGCATTAGCATACACTGTGTTGAATAATAGCAGGTGACTACTTTTACCAAATAATGAGAAAATGAAAAATTATAGTCAAATAATAAGTCATTTGAAATTATTTGCAGCCAAGTCTTGCAGTTTCCTGTGGGAGATTGGTAAAAATGTCCATGAAATATGACACAAAAATAACACACTTCCTTAATGAAGCAGGAAGTGAAGACGTTGGACGATGCAAGGCAGCTCAAGTGCAGCTAAAAATCACTACGCAGCAAATGGGTATGTGGTTCTTTGTCTAAAATAGTTCCAAAAGTAAACATACACCTATAATCATCGACAGCTATGCTTACGTAAAGGCACACTGTATAAAAATGGCACTGAAGTGAAGAACCCTCTAGGCTCATCTTGCAAAAAAAAAACATGAAATGAGCATGAAATTGAATGGCTCCAATAATCAACTTGACTTGCTAATAAATTACGTTTTTATTCCTGTGTTGTTGTTGTTGTTGTTTGTCAGCTGGGTCGAATTGGTTCTTACTCGAAGAAACCCTAAATTTTACATACTGTGCCTTTAATGGTATTTTATTTTGAAAGTATATGACAACGGCAACATGGGCAGAACTGCCACTGTTAGCCAAGTAGTTTTAGCTCACTAGCTGGTGGGTTAATGCTTGTTAGAGAACATTAGCAGGCCTCTTCTGTGCATGCAGGTGAATCAATATCAATAATGGCAAGGACACAAAAATAGAAATAGTGAGGGGTTCATTTCCAAAATTTTCTATAGAATTCAATTCCTGTGTTAACATTTTGTCAGATAAGGCGGTAAGTTACCTGCTCGCCTTTAAAGAATGATAAGTGTTTTGTATTTTGCTCTGGTGTCATGTTGTTTTGATATGGAGGATATCTCAGTTTGAAAGGAAACTCCAGATGATCCAACGGAGCTGTTTTCAGTCGAGGTCACATGGCAGAGGTCTGCAGTGAGCTGCGGTCAGGCCGAAGCCGTGCCTGGAATACGCTGTCGGTGTTCGACAGCCTCCCAAGCATCAGATAGTTTGTCTTGTGTGGACCAGAACTGCTCTGCACTCTGTCTTTACTCCATGAAGCTCTCCGCTGTTTCTCACTGCCCGTCAGTCTGGGATCCAGGCCAAAGCAGCTCTTTTTGACATCAGGCCCCCTTTACTAGCAAATTCAACAACATTTTGCAAAATCACCTCATAAAATGTCTTTTGCATTTTATACAATGTCTTTTAATTGTGCTGTTGCCAGTGTTTATATTTTCAATGCATGTTTTCTATTGAATCTGTATTGCAAGTTGTCTCTCCTTTTGTCTACATTCCACTGTTTCTGTTTTTCTTTTTTGCTTTGTTTTGCTGATTAAAGTAAGTGACATTACAATCAAATCTATATTGTTATTATTATCATCACTGTTATTGTTGATAACAGTTGGACCCACCCCTACAAGCCTCAGTATTTAAACCTTTATTCAAATCTTTGCACTACTTTGTTTGAACATTATTTATTCAGGGAGTGTTTGTTTTTTATCAGCAGCACCTGGCCTCACATGCCTGCAGTCATACAACGGCACCACTGGGAGCTGACCGATTTCTGAGAAATGTGATATGTGAGAAAATTCAAAATGTTTGGGCATTTCAGCCGACTGCCTCATCAACCAGCCAGCAAGCTGACAATCCATTGAGTTAATGTTTGGTTGCATCTGATTTTGTACCACAAATTATTTTCATGCTCTGACAAAAAAAAGGATATGATGTCATAATTGATAGGGTGGGAATTTCAAAAGATGACAAAGGCATTATATCCCACTAGTCACAACTACACTGCAGTGCTACGCTTGGCAGCTAGTTATGGTGTGTGTCCGCAGGATCAGTCATTTCCATTCTCAGTCAATCTAAAATGAAGGCAGATTCAGCAACTGCAGGGTTTATTTCATTTGGTACTGTGAACTGTTTTTGCAATGTCAAAGAAAGTTTAGAAAGCTGCCACGTTGGTCCAGTTTGAAATCCAGCAAAGGACAGCCCACTAGAGAAGCGCTCGTCCAATCAGGTGCACCTAGGAAGTGCACCACAAGGCTGAGAGCTCAGTAACCAAGACCGACCTGAACGCGACAGGCGCTCTCGTCTTTGTGGACGAAACCAACCCCAGCCCAAGATTTTGCTTGTTGTCCATCGCTAAGTTACATTCACCACCTTAAATAGCCTACGTGTTGCCTTCAGTGTCGTCACGTAAACTCCAGCAACAGACAGTAGGTCCATCATTGTCCGAACACGGCCCAACTCCAGGTCCTTCAAGGGAAGCACCACACATTCTTAGCAGACTGTCCCTTTAGTCAGTTTATCTGATAGAGGATGAGATCATACATGTTAAAATAATGACACTGGATACTAGATATGATGCTGGAGTGTTGGCGGGATGAGGAGTGCAGGACACAGTAGTGCACAGGGGAGCTCAGCCTTAACGAGACACTTTACAGGGAAACGTCATTACAACCCAGGTGTGGCGGACGGGCGAGGGAGAGACAGAGAGAGAAAGAGAGAGAGAGAGAGAGAGGGAGCTAAAATATGCATGAAGCTGGTACTGTAAGCCGAGCGAGTGGGACAGGATGTTACAGTATCAGTGCTGCTTTAGCCGGGCGGCAGGGTTGTAAAATGGCTGGAGAGCGGTGGAAGGTTTTACAAGAATGAGTCTCAGTGGAGTTTGATTTTGTTCCATCCATTAATCCACCAGAACAGAGGAGAGGAGAGGAGAGGAGAGGAAGGTTACATGTGATTACTCCTATAATGACAAAGTCCTCTCTCCGTTTGCCCTGGTGCTCCATGCTAACACTTGAACATACACCATGTTGAGTGATAGCAGGTAACTAGTGTCAGTCAGAAGTGAGGAAATGAAAACTTAAAGCCACTCTGAAGCTAAATGCCAAGTCATGTTAAATGACTTGCAGCCCAGACTATCAGTTTTGTATAGGAGATTGGGAAAAATATATAGATATTTTCCCTGTTTCCACAGCAAATGAAAGGGGTGGGTGATAGGAGACTATACATTTTGAATACATTTGGTTGCTCATCCCCAAAAATAAACCAAAAATAAATGTTCACATATGGTTTCATTATTCCATTTTGAAAATTCATTCATCTGAAGGTCACATGGTAAAAGAAACATTAATAATCTTTGTAACACTTTACAACAATGGTACATGAATTATGCATATGTCAATTCTTTAATGGAAGAATCATATTGAGTCAAGGCATATACTAATGTTTAAATGATCAATAATTAATGATGCTCCTACCTGACCTGTACCTGTTATAAAGTACTTATTTGTAATCAACTAATAGTGTTGATTCCTACCATGTATCGATGAACTAATTACCATTTAATTACTTGTGCTTGAGTTGTTAGCTGTGTGCAAATCATTAGCTAAATTATGAATTAGCTAATGATTTGTATAATCATGTCATGATCTCACTTGGTGGGGTACTTGCCCAAGTTTACCACCGCTATTTACAACTTAGTCAGCCAATTTGGATGCAAATTTCTGGTGGTAAACTCAGAAATATCTGCTTTTCCTTCATGCAAAGGTTAAATTATTTTCCATTTTTCCTCTTGGAGTGCATGCATTTAAAAAAAAGCCAAATACAAGGCGTGTGTAGTGGAGCTTTCGAGTCGCATGGTCTCCTATTGGTCTGAATTAAAAGCAACATGGTAAAAAAAAAAAAAAAAAATCTTTGAAAAATGTAATATTTCAAAACCAAAACACAATGCACGGCATTTGAAAACATGCAATATGGCTTTGTGAGTAATCAATATCAAAAGCTGTATTGTCTTTCTCTCACAAACAGGGTTCCTCTTTTTCTGCTTGCCACGCTCTCTCTCCTCACACACACACACACACACACACACACACACACACGCAGTCCCTCTCTCTCCTCTGTTCTTGTTTAAGCTGTAAAGCGTGACATCATGCTCAGGTTAGTTGACTTACTTGTTGATTCCTGTATCTCCTCCACTTCCAGCCATTACAATCTGCTTATTTTTTTAACTCTTGGTTTATGTTTTTTAACCTTGTGAACCCTCCCAGATTCACCCAAGTCTCACTTTTCCCCTTCGGTTTCAGTTATTTGTTATTTGTCTGTGTCCGGCCGAGCCCTGAGCTCCAACCTGCAGCTTCCACGGTTGTTGTTGCTGCCATCTCACCCTCATTTTTCTCGGCCTCTGTGTGATTTCTGGCCTTCTGCGCTGCCAGGCTTCTTCGCCCGTCCGTGATTTTTCTGTTTTCTGTTTGTTTGGGACGTCTCTCACCTCACTTTTGGCTTTGGGTTCTGCCCCCGTGCTTGTTTGTTCGCTCCTCGTCGTCCTTCTTCATGGTACATGACTTTGTCTTTCTTATCTCATCATGTTTTCTGCTCTTTTGATTCCAACTACGGCTCTCTCACAGGGAATTTCTTATTCACCGTTTCTGTATTTTTCATGGCTACACCTCTCATTATGTCTCCCTCTCTTTCTCTCTCTTTCCTCCTCCTCCTCCCTGTCTTTCGCCTCTCTTCTCCTAATTTGTCATGTCTACCTATCCTGCTGTTGGTGGAAAAACAGAGGGAAGGGGAACAAGAGCGAGAAATACGGTGAGAGAAAACGAGATATGAGGGTATGAGAGAAGGAGATAAAGAAAGAAAGAGAGACAACGAATGGGAGTGAGAGAGAGAGGAGACATATTTTGGATCAATAGATTAACTGAGTGCTCATGTATTATGCATCTGAGCCCTGGAGCACTTGCACATAAAGGGAATGTTGGGCAGGATTGGCGTGTAAAAGCTTTATAACCACAGGCCTGTTTACTCGCTTCAGAGTGCACAGCCGACCCGAGCCGAGCTGGGCTGAGCCAAGCTACCCCGAGCCGGGCCGAGCCGAGCCGAGGCGGCTCTCTGCCTGGACACCGACCTCAAACCAGCTGCTGCTCAAGCAAGCATCTGACAGACAGCGCCGAGGTCCCCATCAACTTCAATCGGCACCAGGTTTTCCACAGTACGACGAAATTCACGTTAAAACATCTTTGGAAATTATTTTGCACTAAGAGGTTGACGTCACAAAATGATGTAGGAAACAGCTAAAAACTACAGACGGCGTGTGGATTTTCATTTCCAACACTGCAGCTTTTACACAAAAGAGACAAAACAGTCACAAAGGCAAAAGTTGGTCATCAAGAAAAGCTGTAGGTAAAGCTTTTGGAAGAGAACGGGCTGCAAGAATAGTTTAGTAGGTGGTAAAGTTTTAAGAGTGTGTTTCGGATATTTTAGAATATATTGCGTTTTTTCTGCGAATCATAGATTCTTAGCGTATGAGCTGTAGTTGTATGAGCATGATGTCTTAATCAAATGCAAATAACCATTCATGTGCACAAGAAGTGAGAGAAATGTTTTCCCTCCACAGACGGATTATGTGAAGGAGACACAGCTAGTAAGAGGATGGACCTAAACGTTTGCTTTCCTCTTTGTTTGGATTTTTCTCTTATTTAACCATGACTAAAGCCTTCTTTGACCTTAACTGAATTGTTTCATTTACTTGGTGTTTCATTTGCCTAAATTTAACCGTTAGCTAAACTCTTCACATAACGACCATGTGAAAACGGCGTGTCCAGCTCGAGCTGTTCCTGAGTAATCCATTAGGTGTAGGAATGCAATCGCCGCATCATTTGTGCCCACAGTAGGAAGTCAGTATTTCAGACTTTGGGCTCATTTCACAAAATTTTATGAAATCACGTCTCTGAGGACTTCAACCTAAGCTGTAGGCGCACATGTAGAAGTTACTTTAGGAGTAAAAGTTTAGTTTTGGAGTTTGAAGGTGATGCATCGTGTGCTGTGAACTGATATAATACCCATGGCTTTGTTGCAGTTGTGTTATCAGTGGTCTCGCTTCAGTGCAGCTCTGTGGCGATGCAAACATAATCAACTGATTACATTACAAGGAACTGAATTGGCCGTAGCAGCACGGCGTTAAGAAGAATGTCAACTTCAACATGTCCTTGATTGTACTTTTATTTTATTTTCCTCGCACTCAATTTACAGTCACAGGTGTATCGTCATGGCCTGGTGACTCTGCTGCTTCCTCGGAAGGGGGCTCATTCTGCTGCTGCGCTCAGTCGGATCTCTCTGGACGAAAACATCAGCTGAAGGGCTCCAGCGTTTCCATTCCTGCAAGAACATGTTTTAGCCAATCAGCCATATATCTCTAAGGCATTTTGTGGTGGTGATGGAAAACGTAAACTAAATGCAAAACCTGCAACTGTCCTCTGTTTTGCTTCCTCAAACAATAACCTGCATTGTCTGATTATTGGGGATAAATCCTGGAAATGAGAAACTAAAGCAGACATGTGTTTTATATCTTTATAGAAATTTTCACTCTTTCTTGCATGCACCTTAAAATTTGGGTTTGAGGAATTCTTTAGATTATGTTGCTGATTACAATTTTGACGAAGTAACTTTTACTCTAATTGAACCTGCAATTTTATGAGAAAATGACAGTGTTGGAAAAAGTCAAAGTAAGAGAGAGAGGTAAGCAAAAGCAGCAACACTGCACTGGAAAACTACTCCAGGTAAAAAATCTGAAGACCTGCACTCAAAATTTCACCAAAGTATTTCAGGATCGGCACAAGCATGAAGAATGGTTCCCCTTACAGTTCAATTATTGATGTGTTAACCTGTAAGAAGTATTTTAATGTTGTAGCTCCACCTGCTCCATATTCTGTCAACTAGTTTACACTCTAACAAACGGCGTCACATGTAATGTTTTGCATGGAAAAGCCTCTTCTGCACAGTAACAGGTAACTCAAGCCATCAGATAAATGCAGTGCAAGAGAGAAGCGGACAGTCTCACTGAATGGAAAAACTCCAGTAAAGAGCCAGAGCCTCAAAACTGGACTGTCGTTACGAGAAAGCACCAGCGACCAGGTCGAGCCTCAGAGCCACAGTCATGACAGAATTCCTGCAGGAAGAAAACCTGACCTAAGAAAGGACATGGAAGAGACATTGTGACCTTTGACCTTTCTCACACAGTGTCCAGGGTCTTGACGTCTTCTCACCCCGCTATTTCTTCTGCCTTTCACCCACCCCCTCCACCCCTTCACGCTCACGTTTTTTTTCTCTGGGCGACGCTGTGCTGGAGCTCCGCAGAGGGCAAGGCATCAAACGGCTCGGTCCTCCAGAGGAACGCCGCCGCGCTCATTTCCATACAAACAAATTCTCCGTCTGTTCTCCGTTCTCTGTTTGACAAGAACAGACAGCAGTCGAACAAAGGGAAAACAAGTAAACAAACAAAATGATGCAGGCAAGGCACTGGAATGAGGGGAAAAAAGGATTTGACAAGTGCAGATATGTGAATTGCAATTAATTTTGTTTAATTTAGTTTGTTTTACTTCTATCTCTGGCATTGGGCACCGCAGGGAGCAAAGGAGATGTGGCGGTTATACTCAGAAGAAATGTGATTCTTGAGGCTTTTCTAAGATGCTGGAGGCTTTGTTTTAGACTCCCAGCAGCCAGCCCAGACGCAGCGCCAGGGAAACGGCACTCAAATGGATAAATGACAGAGGAAAAACGATGGAAAAAGACAGAGAAAGTGTTTGAGGTGCACCAAGCACAACGTTTTCAAAAGATGATATTACTGCACACTAAAACTTCAGAGTGAAAAAACAGTGTAGTTCTTGTGATCACCATTTACACCAGGTTTTCTCATTAGCATGAAGGATGAAAAAATCACAACCTCAGTCTGCCTTCCTTACCCTATAATTATAGGCTTACCTTAGCATGCCAAAGAAATGTAGAGGAAGAGTGATGGTTCAGGTTCTTCCACATGTTGTTGTGGTATTTGCTGCTCCATGCAAAGTTAATAGATCCTCCAAGTCAAGCTCTTTCCCTGTTGTGAGAACAAGCGCTTCACCAGGAGCGCTCGTCCCAACACCGTTGTAACCGTTCGGGAAGGTTTTTTTCTTTGCTTGCTTGCTTGTTTTTATTTCCATACTGTGTAGGCCTATTGAAAATTGTTTTTAAGTAATATTAGACAGATACTGGCTCCTGATTTGACAAAATGCAGCATCATGCTGTAAAAATGCAGCACCAACATTCAAGTTGATATTACGTCTGTCTCCACCCAGATGTTGCCGGTATGTTTTTGTGAAGTCAGCACCTAAATCTCTTTCTGACTTCAGTTCATAATAGTTCACAGTGCTATTTTAAGATTCTTCTTCTTTTTTCTTCCTCTTTTACAGTGCCATTTCATGTTGTCATAATTTTACATTGGTTTAGGTTGATTCTGGTCCTGCAAGCTGACACCTTTTAAATGCTCGCTGTGTAAACAACCTCTCAGCTTTCTCTCAACTTTGCTGGGGATGGATGAGGACACAGACGGACAGAGGGAGCGGACCACAAAAGCGGGTCCAGCCCTACAAACACTAATAACTGTGACTCGCTGAGTGATGAAGTTATAGCACTGGTTGGCTGAGTGTTGGAGTTTCCCTATTGGGAAACTCCAAAATGAATTGGTTTGAATAGTTTTCTCTTATGTCCTCGGGGCGTTTCCAGCGATTCCACACATTAACTGCAGCTCATCCCAAATTGATCACAGGCTAAGACAACAAGACCAACTCTAAATGGCTGCTTCACATGAATAATACCAGTGTAACTAAGATATTGGGTGAAAAATGTGTAGATCATCAACTAAGATACAAGTTTTGCTGTGTCTCGCTTTGGTATTTCCTGCTCGTCCACAGAGCTGCTCAGTCTCTGACCAGTCAGCGGTCTGCAGTGTTTTCACATCACCTTTTAGTTTATGCTCAGCTCACTTGGAACTTCGATGGAGGTGATACAAAGAAAACGTACCAGAGACAATCCACAACTTTTACCCGAGTCAGGTTGAGCCGTACCATGTGGTGAAAAAGTGGATTATTTCATAAAAAGAAAAAAAATACATAAAGCGGCACTATGTATGTTAAAAACAGCTGTCCAGTACAGCAGCTGTTCACAGATCCGACGTCAACACAGCCTCTTCTTAAATGTAGTCGCAACACAGCTATATACTGGGTTTTGACCTTGTTTAGTGAAATATTAACCAGATTGCCAGAGGCCATTTGTGTTTACGTGCTATGATTTAGATGTGTTTAGATGTGTTAGCTGATGGGTACTAGTGGTGTGTGTGTGTGTGTGTGTGTGTGTTTGGTGGTAGCTCTGGCTTCACTGTTCGGTCCTGATCAGCCCAACTATTTGCACGTGGGCAGCAAGAGATGGAGATGTGTTTGGTCTCACTCATTTAGCTTCACAGCTGCTACACCTTCTCGTTCTGTCAGTGTTCAGACACCTCTACTCTTCTGTCACGAGCTCCTCTGCCACGGGTTTTTGTTCCAGGGTCACACACTTGAACGCACAGATCTGTTTCAACCAATCAGAATTTGGCCCTTAAGTGGATCAGGTGTGCAAGAGTGGAGCTGGAACTAAAACCTGCAGGGCTAAAGGCTCCATGCTGATATGTTAACGTGAAGCCAATGATCCACCAGGGACTCATGCATTATCTGAGCCTGATCGACAGTACAGCCACCCCAAAACTTTCCTTTAAAGAAATAATGCACCCTAAAATGAGAATTCAGTCATTAGCTACTCAACCTCCATGTCAGTAAAAGTTCTTAAAGGCTGTGAGTTTGGTGTGATCACCAAGCTCACGGCCCGGGACACGCCGAGACGACACCTGTCCAATCACTTTGTGTCTCCTCACCTCCACTGTTGTTTTTGTTCACCAAAACTAACCCAGGAATTAAAACTATTGGTGAAAAAAAAACAAAAAAACATTTTTGTTAAATGATACAAAATGAACTGGAAAAAACAAAGAAAGAAAGTTAAAGTAAAATTGTGTTGTGCACTGCAAAGCAAGGAGCCTTCACTAAACCATAACACTCAAGTTCATCAAAGTGATCCAGTAATGGCAAGCAGTCCCACTGTGCCATTAAAGTGTACACTTACTGTATGTCAATGCATCTTAACTGAGATATGCTCATAGTAAAAAAAATAATTTAACAGTTAATTCTGAAACAAAAATAATAATAATAAGCTTGAACTAGTACATTTCAGAAACTTAAAACTGCAAATCCATCACTAAGTCCAACCGTCGGTTGGTCCTCATCTGCAGGCGAGCAGCTCTTTCCAGCCCCTGCAGCTGCTGATCCTCCTGGCCCTCCAGGCCCTCCTGGCCCTCCAGGCCCTCCTGGCCCTCCAGGCCCTCCAGCCCCTCCAGGCCCTCCAGGCCCTCCTGGCCCTCCTGGCCCTCCAGGCCCTCCTGTAGATCCTTGTAAACTAAAACAAATTAAAGTGGTTAACTTTCTGACAGCAAAGGCATCATCTGCTAGTTTGTTTTGTTACTTTTCAATCCACCACACTCAGTATGCCACTTACTGTATAACTTTGAATATGATAGTGCAAATTAACACCTGACCACTCTTGTGAGTTTGCTACCTTTTCAGATTAAAAGCCATAGAAGAGTAAAAACATGCCAGGTTAAAACTGGTATGATGTAAGCAACACAGCTACAACTAATACAACTGATAATGGCTGCGTTAGGTGTACAGTGGGTGTGTGGATGATCAAGCATTGACAACAGTCAGTAGTACTGGCGGCGCCAAGGGGCCCCCAAATCAGATTCTGCTTTCATAAAGGCTTGGTGCTGCTCTGCTCTGTACTATCACTGTCAAATATCAAATAAATGTCAAAATCTTTTAAAAAATGAATGAAAAGATTGTTCTTTCTCACCGACGGCCTCTGCCTCAGACTCACTTTGCTGAATCATCCGGAAGGCTACTGACGAGGGCCAACACTGTGTGACACACCACACACACTGCTGGCGATCATAACACACAGTTGGCACAACTTCTTTTTTACAGCTACAAAACATCACAGAATGTCCAACAAATTTCTCTGCAGACCTCCTGCAGCTCAGTTCAGGTGTCTCGTAACCAAGCAGCTGCACTGTGGGTCTACAACTCCTGCATTTAGCTCATTATCTGCTGTGTTTTCCACACTGGCAATGCTCTAGTCATGCTCGTCTCCTGTTTCAGTCAAGAAAATACAGGAAAGTATCAGGTGAATGTTAGTCACCTCTTGTTTTGTTTTGTTGTGCTTTTTGGATTTGTGAACAGAGCATCCTGTTAACTTCAGTAGGTTGAAGGCTGACAGTTTCATTTTGTGGTGAATTACACCTTTAAATTCCCAGGACGGTACTAAACATCTTTCTCATCCTCTTCTACCACCCTGACTTCCTTCCTGGAAATGGATATGTGTGGGTGTTATCGTAGGTAGTTTATTACAACTCACAGTGTTGTGTGTGTGTGTGTGTGTGTGTGTGTGTGTGTGTGTGTGTGTGTGTGTGTGTGTGTGTGTGTGCATTTGAAGAACAAGTAGCACCAGTGGGAAATGAACCCAAAACCGTGACAGTAGTGGTGTCACGTTCAGCCCACTGAGCTACACAGCACCGTGTACAAATGAATGAATGAACAAGTGAATGAGGTGTGTGTGTGTGTGTGTGTGTGTGTGTGTGTGTGTGTGTGTGGTAAGGGATATTGAGTTCATTCAGTTCTCACATATACTGCAGGACCCCAGCTGGTGCGGGACGGGGGGTCTTTGTGCCCCACATACAACCCCACAACCCCACCTACACGCACACACACACACACACACACACACACACACACACACACACACACACAGTCTACCACTAACAGGATTAGAGGATAGAAGGTGCTCGCTCGGCAGACCTCAGTGTGAGAGAAAGACATGACCTCTGTGTGTGTGTGTGTGCGTGTGTGTGTGTGTGTGTGTGTGTGTGTGTGTGTGTGTGTGTGTGTGCGCGCGGGCGCGGTTCTTTAATTTAATGGATGCCACCTATGTATTGCATTCGCTAGCTTGTTCTGATTAGTTTATCAAACCCACAGCAAAACGCAAGGCATTATGGGTAGTAGAAGATAGCTGCAGTTCCTGAAGCAGGATGGAATGAACTGAAATGAAACAAAATGAAATGAAATGAAATGAACACTCCTCTTCAGCTGTTTCTTCACGTGTTCAGAGCTGGAATGAACACCACAGAAGAAGAGACAAAACAAATCTCCAACCCAGCAGGATGGTTTGCAGGTTCAAAGCCCCTGACAAGAGATTGGTAACACTCTCCTCCCTGTCAGCTGCTTCTGCCAAGGTACCCTTGAGCACGGCATTTGACCACCAACAGCCCCAGTGGAGCTGCCCAATGACCACCAGTAGAAAACTGTGGTGGTTCTGACCGGCTCTCTGGGCTGATTGCATGTAACTGTGTGACTAGAAAGCAGGACAGGAATGCAAGTTTTCATTAAAAGCATTTGAAGTATTTTTTGCACGATTTGATTGTTTTCTTATTTTTAATCTTTCGCACTGTCTGCACCGTGGGTAAGGTCAGAGTAAAACATTTTTTCGATTCTCTGTATGTCTGGCACATAACTGCAGAATTGACAATAAAGCATCTTGAATCTTGAATCTTGAATGATCTCTTCACTTATGAAAAATAAAAATAGCAAAAAAAATAATAATAATCACTGTCAACAGTACAGTAACAACTAAGTTTTTTTTTTTAAATGAAAATATATACAAAAAATAGAAAATAGATATTAAGAATACAGTACAGGCCAAAAGTTTGGACACACCTTCTCATTCAATGCGTTTTTTTTTTATTTTCATGACTATTTACATTGTAGATTCTCACTGAAGGCATCAAAACTATGAATGAACACATGTGGAGTTATGTACTTAACAAAAAAAGGTGAAATAACTGAAAACATGTTTTATATTCTAGTTTCTACCTCTTGAAGCTCATCGAGAGAATGCCAAGAGTGTGCAAAGCAGTAATCAGAGCAAAGGGTGGCTATTTTGAAGAAACTAGAATATAAAACATGTTTTCATGTACTGTATATGTTGCCATATTGCGGGAGTTTTTGTTTATATTTGGCTATTGATGCTTTGTTTAAGAGGCATTCTGCAAAATTGCTGAGGCTCAAGTGCGGCGAGGGCCCTTCAGATCCAACCAGACAAAACACGTGGAATATGCATGTGATTTGATGCTTGAATCTGCATGGTTCTCATTGTCCGACCAACTCACCGCTCAGTTTTATGGCTTACTCCACATTTCTGTCGACTGAGTCTAAACGGTCCTCACTTCAGTTGCATAATCGACTCTTAACATTAGCCTGCTAGTCCAGTAATTTTAGGCCAAAATTGGGGTCAACCTAGGACAAATTGCAAGAGAAGCAAACTCAACTGATTTTGTATCCTCAGTTTGTCCTGAGTGAGGGGGAGAAAAAAGTCCCAAGAAATCCCATTGGTGGAAAGTTTTGAAAATCACCTCTATATGACCACATATTACCAAAAAACACTGTTTTTAACACACAGGGGAAAGGGGTTCAAAATTTTACTTTCAGATATCACTATAAAAATTCACAAGTTGATTACACACACAAAGACAAGAAAAAAAGTCTATTACAAGTTCTTTGAATTATTCTGTTAAGGAATATAAGGAATAAATGCCAGAATAAATGCCAGAAGAGACATTTAAACAGTGAATTAAAAAGTTATTATATATATAGTAACCATGAATTAAAAGGTTACTATATAACAGTGAATTAAAAAGGTTACTATATATATAGTAACCTTTTAATTCACTGTTTAAATATCTGTTCTGGCATTTATTCCTTATATTCCTTATTAGCGCATATCAAATCAGATAATGTGTGATATGCATGTGTAAACAGAATAAATCAAAGAACTTGTAATTGACTTTTTTTCTTGTCTTTGTGTGTGTAATCAACTTATGAATTTTTATAGTGATATCTGAAAGTCAAATTTTGAACCCCTTTCCCCTGTGTGTTAAAAACAGTGTTTTTTGGTAATATACGGTCATAAATAGATGATTTTCAAAACGTTCCACCAATGGGATTTCTTGGGACTTTTTTTTCCCCTCACTCAGGACAAACTGAGGATACAAAATCAGTTGAGTTTGCTTCTCTTGCAATTTGTCCTAGGCTTTTTCATAAAATGACTGAACTATGCTTACTCACAGTGACTTTAAAAACCTTTCAAGCAAATCAGTGAGGTTTGGTGTCGGTCAGTTCAGGTCCGCTCTCTCGGTTGAGAAGCTGATTTGGCCGATCAGTGCCGTTGTAGGGCGCAGGTTGCTCTCCTCCACCGTTCTACCTGTCCGTCCTGTCTTCACTGCAGAGAACAGATAATGATGTCCAAACTTTTTGAGCCGCGCCGCGCTGCAGCAGCGGGCCACCGCTCGCCTCAGGGCCCCGCTTTCTGCAGAGGCCTAACCTGGGAGGGCCGGCGCTCTCATTACAGCTTCGATGAAATAATTATGAATGGCGCGGCGAGACTTCATCACAGGAATATCTATTGTATTATTTATTCAGCCGGTCCCCTGGTTCAGGGGGAGAGAACGCATATAAACTTGCAGCCTCGCTCCTCGCCTCCTCACAGAAGCTGCTGTTTGCTGCTCAAAGCAAGCAGAGACGCCCCGCTCCTCGCTTGATTTCACCTCTTCTCTCTTTCTTTCACTTTCTTTTTTTTTTTCTTTTTCTTTATTTGTTGTTCTTCCGGGAGTATCCGTCAGGGGCTGGAGGCCTTTAAGCAGCCTAGCCTGCCAGCTGTGGACACTCTACACCTGCTTTAACCCTTTATTTTTCTCTTCTCCTTCCTTCTCTCTTGTTTTCTTCACTTTTGTTTTTTGTTTTTTTCTTTTTTTTCTTTTTTCCAACTGGAGCTGTTCAACTCAGTTTTACTAAAGGAATACCAACAAGAAACAACAGCGGGAATTCCCAGTTCTCCATACATACACTCCACATATTCACACTCTATGACGGATGACAACAGCTATGCTTTTGGAATATATGTGGCGCATGTTTATTATTTCATTATGAGCACCTTCCCACCAGGCTGAGGAGGGACAGAGGAGAAGACGACAAACTTCTGGAGCTGGATCTGCACTGAGAAACCTTTTTTGAGGAGCGCACAGGCCTGACCCGCAAGCTGCACAATGGGCCTCATTGAGAGGTGGTGCGGGGGATGACGGATGATAAAGCAAGGCAGAGAGAGAATAGAGAAAGAGAGAGAGAGAGAGAGAGAGAAAGCGGCGGAGTGGCTTGCATGACAGCTGCATCATGGGGATCGGGAGGGCGGCGTCGCCTGGGGCACAACAGGTGAGCGATGCTGCTGCTGCCCGGCTGGTTGGCTGGCAGGCTGAACGCACGGGTGGATGGGTAATTCATCGATCGGCTGACTTGGCTGGAAAATTTGTCGTTTGAGAGAGTTGATGCCAGGCCCAGACTACAAGACTTCACAAGTCCTAAAATCGCTGTTCCACTCAAACTGCACAACAATCTGGGCTGTATTTTACATCTTTTCCTCATTGTGGTGCACACACCACACATCTGAGCGCAGTAATAACATCGTCTGTCTCCTGGGAGGACACCACCAAAAATTCTGAAATTTCTATTCCCCAAACCTCAGGTGAAGCACAAAGGGTGACTGCTGTTGTTGTTGTTGATGATGAAAATAGGCCCTGGTTACAAGTCGTCGCGTACCATTCTTATCATGTGGGCACTATTTTGTGCCGAAAAACAAAGGCAAACAGGTGGAAAGCCAGGATATGGCTGGGGGGACACAGGCAGCGAGGGTTGCCTATTTTGCACAGAGAATAGGAGGTAAATAAAGTGCTTCACCTGCATGTCAGCCTCCTCCCATGTTCTCATTGGCAATTCTTCAACTGTGTCACAGTTTGAGAGCACTAAAACTACAAGAGCAGTCTAATTTTGTGGCAAGAGAGTTCAAACATCTTTGAAAATTGATGCATTTTAAGCTGGCTCCCAGACTGGTCTGGGACATGTTGCTGAGACTGCAGGAGCCGCAGTGAGTCTCAACACGAGCAGCAATTTGTCTCCGATGTGGGTTTTTTGTCCCCCAGTCTCAAAAGTTTATCTGTGACTGGAAAATGAAGTCTTGCAGCCTGAGCCTGGCAAAGAAGCTGAGGTGTGACTGGATGCTTCGTAGACATCACTGAGTCACAAATGCAAATACAAATAGCAATTAAAAACATCCTGAAAATGTCTCAAATTTTGTGGAAAATGAGGTCAGATAGCAGAAAGAGCTCCTACTGAACGTTACAAACTGACCAAACTGTGTGAGGGCTGTGTGAGGTGAACATGCACAAAGAAGCCAAGTGGTGACAGAGACATCAGTGTTGTCAAAATGTATTGTTTTCACTGTCCAAACGGCAAAAGAAAGAACATTACACTGTGGAGAGCGTTGGGTTTTCGTGTGGAGAGGAGATCAAAGCCCAACAAAAAAAAAGAGTTGCATCTACAATAAAATTATTTCTGTGTGAAAAAATTTAAACGAATCAAAACAAAACAAAAAACTCAAGTTATTGGAATTATTTTGGCCAATAGGTCCACATAATCAAGCAGTTTGCTGGCTTATTTGAGTGTGTCACAAATATTGACTCTGAGGGGCTGAAACATTTTCAGTCCATAAGACAGGCTGAGCGAGTGAACCACCTGTGAAAACTGTACAGACCAGGATCATCCAGTGTACAGAAACTGAACTTATACAAGCAACATTTCTTGGAGTTGTTTTGTTTTTATGGCCTGTAAATTAATGGTTAAAGAAAATACATATGAAATTTCCATCTCTCATTTCAGCCATTTAGCCAGGCTCATTGTTTTAGCTATTTCAGTTGAGTTCCTGGTGTAAATTTAAACAGTGTCCCACACAAAACTGCCAGACGTGGCCACACATCATTTAAGATACAGCTGCTACAACTTCTTATTTTCTCACTTTCTAGAACGTGCTAGATCACTCCACAGTCAATAGCATATGCTGATTCGTTAGCGTGTTGTGCTTGAGTGAATGATCTGCCAGCAGCACATGGATGATTCTGGTGTCTATTTTCTCTCACCAAGCGGCTGAGCAGCGGTGTATTCCTGGTGTTGCGTGTGGGTGAATGGACAGACGACAGGCTTCCTGTCTGTCTGATTGGCTGGTCGGCTCGGAGTGGCAGACAGCCGACTTGTTGCATGGCTGCAGGGTGTCGTGTTCGTGCAGATCTTGTTTCAGCTCACACTTCCAGTCAAGAGTGTGAGCATGAACACAGAGAGTTGGTCCTTTGTTGCCAGTCTGACCATGTTTGACAGTCTTTAAGCTGCATTTCCAAGCCGGGAAAAAGGAAAAAAAGGAATCTGCAGGCAAATGCAATCCAAATGAGTTTATGAATCAGTTATCTATGAGTGAACTTCTTCTCCAGACCTGGATGTCACAAAAAAAAAAAAAAGATATTTTTGCCATCACACATAATTGGGTATGACTAGGTTTGTGTCCTTTAGTTTCCAAAACATGTGTTCAGTTCAGTGTTCGGTTTGATATTCACTCTGTCAGCGTTCCCACAGGTCATGGAGTTTCTGGAAAAGTCATGGAGTTTAAAAAGTCAGGGATTTTTATAAATTAGTGATGGAAAGTGATGGAAATATTATGGAGCTATCATGGAATTTTGTCAGCCTTAACTTGAACTAAAACAGTAACTAAGGATTCACCATATATGATATTCATTTTAATATTTATTCTCCTCTGTGTTCACTTCCAATGAAGAATAAAACCGAATAATATAAAACCTTTAAATATGAAGTGGGTTTAAACTGCTGGTCATGGGAAAAAAAAAAAAAAAAAACATCATGTTTCATGTATACTTCTTGGAAATTCAACATTTTAGTCATGACAAGGAAAAGTTAGGAAATTTTACATTTGACAGAGTGAGACTTTAGTTCTTCATTTTCTTTTTCCCTCATCTCTCCCCTGTGAGCCATTCCCCTGTTTCCAGGAAATCTGAAATGATGCTGATATTTTGGGATTGAAGCCACTGATAGCCAATATTTTATGCTGGGATTCTGTATCTTTTAAATTGTAATGTTTTCATGACCCAAAATTTCCAAATGCTTAGAGGAATTCATTTTCCCCTCAGCTCCTAAAAACAGCATTTAGAGCCTCATGGGAAACTACAATTCTCCAATAAAGCTCTTTTTAGCAGCTCCTGATTTATTTGTCAAAATCATGCTGGTATAATATTTGTCCCCCCCCCCCCCCCCCCCCCCCCCCCTGCAAGTTAGACAGCAGCGCAGCTCGCTGAGCTCTGCTGGGACAGTTCGGGTGCTGCATGGTGGGATACACCGAGCGCGCTCCATCAATAATGCAGAATGTTTCCGTGGCAACCGCTTGGTCCACTGCATGGCAACCAGGGTGCAGCGCTCATATCCTGTCTGTGGGAGAGAGAGAGAGAGAGAAATGGAGAAACAGCAACAACATGTCATAAATGTTTATCCCAATAAAGCAGAATTGAATTGAACTGAATTGAGAAATGGAGAGAGGGTGTGGAAGAAGAGAGAGGTTAAAGGAGAGAGAGAGAGCAGGAAGGGAGGAAATGGATAAGAGAAAGGGAGAGAAAAGTTTAGGGACAGAAACCGCAAAAGGAAAAGGGTGGAGAGAGTGTGGCAGAGAAGGAGGACGTGGGAAGAAAGAGAGGGAGAAAAGAGGAAGTAAAGGAGGGAGAAAGAGAGGTCTGTAGGGAGGAGGGGAGAGAGAGAGAGAGAGAGAGAGAGAGAGAGAGAGAGAGAGAGAGAGAGAGAGAGAGAGAGTAAGGATAACACCAGTGGGTAAAGATTAAAGCTATTTGATATGTACCAGTAGTAAACAATTACATTTTCTTTTTTTTTTTTTAACTTGCTGTCTTTTACTATATTTTACTATAATTTCAGTTTGCTAAACCTTTCAGCTCCAGCTGAGATAGACAGGTGCTTTTCTGTTTTCAACCCACTTCCATCTGTCTGTCTGTCTGTCTGTTAGCAGGACATACAAATTAGTTAACATAAACATGTAAGTGGTTAGAGCCACAGCATGTTGAACGTATACGTACATCGAGTGCATACACACAGATCTATTTTATGGTATTGTTCCTATTTGTATCATTTTATTCCATTTTTACTTACTTTTTGAATATAGGTATTTATGGAAATTTCCTTCTTTGATGTAAACCACATTCCCTTATGCTGCTGCGTCAAAATGAATGTCCCCTACAGGGGATCAGTAAAAGTACACCTGATCTATAAGGCCCCTTAAGTGAAAGTATTCACACAAACACATACAAATTGCTTTTGCATCTTTATTTGTTGATGTTTTACATTTAAAATACAAAGTAAAACCAGTCTTCTATCCCCTCTCCACAGCTAGAAACCATCCACTGCCTTTAGTCACTGTGGGACTGGAAAAGTTGAGCTCTCTAGACAAGGGGGTGACCTAAAAGAGGCACTCTTGAAAGTAGAAACTTATTGGGTAATGAATTTGATTCATCTGTGTTCTTGCAATTAAATAATATTGAATGATAGGTAGTGATAAATTAGCCTGGTATTTGGATGCTGGTGAAGATTTCCCCGTGAAGCTCATCCTAAACTGTTTTTTTTTTTTTTTTTTTTTTTTCCATTACTTTGGAAGGTGTAGCCTGTGGGGCTGCTACATACAGCCCACCACAAGAGTGAGTGTAACACCTGTGACACCTTATGATATACAAGGCCAATACAGTGATGTTTTGTGTTTGATTTCCGGGTAGACTTGCATCCTGCTGGAGTCCTGCTTGTTTCTCTGCTCCCTCTCTACTTGCCACACCTCCTCCAGCCATGCACTCCATGCTCTTCAGGGCTCAGATTAATTAACCCAAGGAGTGGATGTGTGTGGACATAGGGCCTACCATAGGTGTTGGAGGAGGCTTTCTAGGGGGGTTCATGAAAGCCAACTCTCCGGCTACTATGGTCCTGGTACACCCAGGATCATAGTGGTAGTACTACATGACCTCCAGGCAAGGCACCTAATCCCCCAATGACCATCGACCAGCCACTCACCCAGCCTCCAGCCATCACCCTAACAAAGGACAAAAAGGACAAAAGCTGAGGATGTGTGACCATAAGACTGTCTCTGCCACCCAGTGCCGAGCTCCAAAACCGCTCCATGGACTCATATGAGCTCTGATCTCAAGTGTAACACATTGTGCTCACTAAAGTGTGAATATAAAAGTCGATCCCACGTGGCACAGCTAGTATGAGGGAGAACAGCTTATTTCCCTGAAGATCAATTCCCAACAACCAACAGGGGAGGGGTGGCAGGGTTCAGTGACACACACACACACAGACGCCTCACCACAGGCCCTTCCTTCCTAACAACCCCATAGCAACTACTAACAATTACCTGACAGGACTTAGAGCCCCGACTTGGTGAAACACATAAAGACTAAGGGGACGAGGTGATTCCATGAGGCTTGTTCTTCGGGGTTGAGGCAGATAAGTCACGGACGTGTGTCAGTTTCAGATGTCAGATTTCTCCAGAGTGCTGTGGACTTGAGTGGCCTCAGTGTTCCTATCAGCCTGTCAGAACGACGTGGAGACGGGCCCTCAGGTACAACGTTTTCATCTGCTGACGTGAGACCAGCTGGAAGAGGCTTGTTAAGTTTTGGTGAGCTGGCAGATGCTGGTGGAAGTGTGAATTCTACTGAAAGCCTTTTTTTTTTTTTTTTTTTACTTTAATCTGAGTGAAAGAGAGAGAAAGGAAAGGAGGAAGAGAGAGAATGAGAGTGAACAAGGAGAGAGAGGGAGGAGAGAGAAAGGTGGGGTGCTCCTGTTTCTGTTATTCAAATGTATATCAGACAGCTCTGTGGGTAGACCTTACACACACAGCAGCAGCACTAGTGGACCTGATATTGAGTGATGGTGTGTGTGAGTGTGTGTGTGTGTCTGTGTGTGTGCGCACATGTCCACCCCCCAGGCCAGCGGTCAGTCAGAGGTTATTCCTCTGTTTAAAACATTCATTGTTCCCCTCCTCCCCTCATTTGTACCAGTGAATTATTAAACACTCACCTATTTTTCAATTATTCAAGTGGCAGACTTCTTCCCCCCGTTTTTTTTTTTTTTTTTTTTTTTTTTTTTTGGTTCTTCTTGGGTGTTGGTGGAAGTGAAGAGGCACAGTGGCCGATTGATCATCATCACCCTGATTCTTCCTTCTGCTGTCTGGCACTTTCTCTCTCCCCAACTCTTTGTTTCAAGCTCAGGCTTCAAATTCAACGTCGATATATTACATCACGCAACAAAATCCTATTAAAGCCACTTCGGAGACAATTTTAAACTTATGCAAGTGATACATTTCAGCTTCTGAAATCATAAAACAAAGCAAAATACAGAGACAGACCGCAGACGTGTCAGCGGCGACTGTTTCGTTTTATTTGAGCAGATTTTCAGCGCCTGTGCAAGCCGTCATGTCAGCATCTACTCAGCAGGAGAAAGATCACGATCACAAGCAAAGAGTCAAGTGCATCACATACCACACAACACGGCTCTCTATATTCATGTGTGTGTGTGTGTGTGTGTGTGTGTGTTTCCATGAACACATGTCATATGAGAAATTCTATACATGATGTAATATAACACTTTTCCACATTTTCTGTAAGTACACTGTAAGCACAGACACAGACACACACACACATCACATCAAAGTCACAAGGTAACAGCATTTCTCCCACCACTTGCTGTGTTTCCTGTTGAAACAGGAAGTTGGGGGCGGGGCATATCACAGGAAACAACTCATCCATATTCATTTTGAAGTGTTATACAATTGCAGCTCCTCCAGTGGAGTAACTTCCAGCCTGACCTGAAGCTCTGAGGAGACACGTTCTCACTGACAAGTTCCCTTTTCCCTTTTCCCTTTCCCTTTTTATTTCTTTGTTTCTTTATTTTTGCAGGAACAGAAAGAGGTTGATAAAAAGCAGACGGCTGCATTATTGTTTGCAATTTTTATATATTTATTTTTAATGAATTATTTTGTATTTCTTTTCAATTCCTACTGGTGCACCAACATGGTAGCTGCTCAAAAATACACCCTTTGTTATCCAGGTGTGGTGTAGTAATTATTTTTAGCAACGCAAAAAAAAAAAAAAAAAAAAAAAAAAATGAAAAATGTGTTTTTCTTCAAAGAAGGTAAAAAATGGATTCTGCCCGTGGCTTGAGATAATCCTGCTTGCTTCCACTGCTAATCAACTTGTTGATGTGTCTTACTCTGCCTTGTTTCAACGTATTTCACTTTTTTTTTTTCCAAAACCACATTTTTTTTTCACTAAATATGAGACCAAATGACTTCTTGGTATGTTTTTGTTGTTGTTGTTGTTGTTGTTGTTTTCTGTGAAACAGGTGTATGTTATTAAAAATTAGGAAAATGCAGGTTAAAAACCATGCTTCTTTTTATTTTGTCTTTTGCTGTGTAGTTTCTTCAAGCCTGATTTTTGCAAAAGATCTTTACCCGACTGATTCTGTACTCTCCCTCCCTCTCCCTCTCCCTCTCTCTCTCTCCCTCTCTCTCTCCCTCCCTCTCCCTCTCCCTCTCTCTCTCTCCCTCTCTCTCTCCCTCTCCCTCTCCCTCTCCCTCTCCCTCTCTCTCTCTCTCTCTCTCTCTCTCTCTCTCTCTGCTGGGTCAGTGCAGTGGGACGGGGATTCCTCCTTCTCTCTCCCTCTCTTAAACATGATTAATACTTGATGCTGGGACGATAGCTATCCCTTGTACAGTAACATTTGGTGGATGCTTGTGACTGCTGGGAGATGTCACTCTGTGTGTGTGTGTGTGTGTGTGTGTGAGGGAGACAGACAGAGAGAGGGGTCAGAGGAGGGGTTTTTATAGACTTTGTCAGGGTGATTAAGGCCACATGTTATTGATTGGCAGACCGCTTGAAGTGCAACATCATCATAAATAATTCTTCAGCCTTCCAGAATAAACTACCACCTTTGTTGGCCGCCTCGACGCTCCTCCATTGAAGAGCGAATGCATTTTTTATGTTTTTAACTTGACCTTAATTTAACCGAGGAAGTTGTACAAGAGCAATTTCTTATTTACAAGCTGTGGCAGAAATCAACAGATGTGACGTGCAGAGCATTTTAGCTTTTTTGTTCTGTTTTTTTTGTTTTTTTTTATAGATATTTAGGTGTGGGCAGCTTCACAGCGTATTTCATAGTGGGGACCCCCAGGGGCCCTGTAGGGGCTTCCAGGGGTTCCTCAGCAAAATAGCCGACACAGTAATTTTATTCTCTGGGAATTGATATAATCCCCCCAAAACTGGGTGATTATTCTAACATTACGTTGTTGTTGTTTTTAATGTATTTTTTAGTTTGTATTAGTTAGTGTATTTGTAGCTTAATAGCTAATACAAATCAAGATATTTTCTCCAACCACAATCCCTAAAATCACTTCAGGTTTTATGAAACCTTTTCAAAACCAAACACGTTCACTCATTTTATTTTATTTTTTTAACAGAGACAGTGCACATTAGTCATGTAACATTAACACTAGCTAAATAATACAGCTACAATCAGGGTTTTTTTTTAGCTAAAAAAATGTTTGATTCAGACCCATTAACACAAAAACCTAACATAAACATAAAATGTTTTAATTGTTTATTGTTTTTATTTGTTTTATTGTTTTTTCAGCACCCATGCCAAGGGCCTGGTGGAGAAAAATATCAAAACTGAGCAGGAGAAATGAAACTTGTTTCTCACGAGTCAGGACAGACATGGTTTGTTCAGTATGTCTTTATTAAGCCATGATTCCCCCACACAGCCGCCACAAGACAATGACTTTCCCTGGGAGACGATAAATATTTAAAGTTAATCTTGTTTGCATTCATGTTTTACCATCTGCCATGGTACATGCTGAGGAATGATGGGTATTTCAGAGGAATTTGTCTGCAGCTTTCCCCACACATCACACAGCATATTTTCACAAACAACCATTTCAATGGCACACCGCTGCTGAAGCTAGTCCTAAAGTTATGCTGTTCTTAAAACAGGTCAGATAATCAGCCAGCGGGTGACATCACATTCATTTTTGGCACAAATCTTGTTGAACTGTGTGTCAACTAAGGCCAGACTGATTTGATATCTGGTCGCCTACAATGATACGGACACTTTGGGTACAGCATCTGTAAGAGTGTACAAATTGTTGTAGGAACTTTATGGCAGTGATCTGTCTTTTTCAGGACTGTGTCACTGTAGGATGGACGGTAGCACACACATCTTTGCTCTCTGATTTTCCACATGATTTGAATGCTCCACATTTTATTTTCTACAGCGGTCACATTATGTTATTTGGCTTTTTGACTTGATTAAGGCTAACTAGGACCTTAAAGTTTCACATTTCCATGATGTTTCCAAGACATTTTGGAAACGTGATTTAGACCTGCGAAAGTGATGTTTTGTGCAGGAAAGTACATAGTGAATTATTTGCTTTGGAAAAATGTGTAAATCTGTAAGATGAAGCCACAAACATTGAGTTAGCCTGTGGTGTCCATAGATGTGTCCATAGAGCCATTCAATAATGTCTTCAGTAAAAGTCAACAGAGATTTTCCATGTGTAGTTTACTGTGGCACATGTCTCGTTCACCTGTGGAGAGAGGGAGGAGAGCTGCACATCAACAGGACTTGAACGTGTGTCTGCCAGTTGCAAAGTAAAATTAATGAAGCTAATGTTAGGCTACAGTTCTTAAAGTACATATCAAACAGTGGCTAACACTATTAAACTGTTAATAAAAAATAATAATAATAAGCTGAGACAGAGTTGGTTGTTGGTGAAAAAGCATTACATTTGAATTTATTTACATTCACCAGAAGTAGCTCTCAGAAAACTTTTTTCTGGCTGAACAGGTTGGATGTTGATGTGAATTTAGTTTACAGCAGTAAAGTCTGTTTAGCTGTGTAGTCTCTACAGCAAGCAGAACATTAAGAGCTGTAGTTCAGCATGTCAGCTCAGTTAACCTGAACCTGAACTGTCAGCTAGCCAACTAGCCAGCAGGCTAGTGATGAAAACACTAGCTTCAGGGTTGCCAGCTCTCACGCATTGGCCGTGACAGTCACGCATTCAGCCTCAATCTCACGCTCGAGAGAAATCTCACGCCAAATCTGACTTGTTTTCTATTGTAAATTTTTCCACTCATCATGTGTACTCATTTGTGACTATAACAAGCTCAAGTCTTACATAGGCTCTAAATCACTCCAGTGTCTGATGTGTATATTTTCTCTGATTGTTGATTCGCTGAAAACATTACCGTCATTACGTCAGTGACGTCCGTCTGCTGCTCGGGTGCTGCTGCTTCAGTTGGTCAGAGCGGCAGAGCAGAGAGGCATGCACGGTGGCCAGATATGAAATTCGAGCGGTTATCGTGGTATCGTGGTTATCGTAGCCCTGCTACAAATATGAGCCCCCCCTTAAATTGTAAAAGATGCTAAGTCTGCCACAACCTCTTACAACCAGCAAAATGCCAGTGCTTAAGAGAAACGATTGGAAATTCTGACACATTTTGCAACTCCAGGTTTTCTAAAACAAGGTCCCATTCTCTGTCTTTCCCTCTGTTGAACCTTTTCTATTCATGCATCCTTTTATATGATGTTTTGCTTCGCATGAACTATTGATTGTCTATTTTTTCCAGTTTACAGACGAGGCACTTGTAAAGACAGGACTTTTTGTGAGCACCTGTATTGTTCCTTCAGTTCACAAATACTGACACATGTTTTTAAGTTAAAACAATAAATGAACTGGAGGTTTTCAAGAAACTTTCCCACTCTTTGTTTTTTTTCCCAGTAAAATTAGCCAAAGCAAAATTGTTATGAGATAGACCAGAGGCTACTGGATCATTCTACGGGCCCAATTTACAGTAATTTCCTGAATATGCTTCACCGTATATCAACCTCAGGTCAGTGTCTTATGCAAACTAAAAAACAAAACAAAACCAGGTATGAACCTCACCTGTGTATTTACCCCAGTTTACTAACATTACTTATTGAATTGGAATCAGATCAGATGATTTCATGATAAAGTAGAATGATGAAAAGATGCATTCCTGTCGATTAACCTCATAAAACCCCGGTTTAAATCGGTAAATTATGGTCGTTGGTAGAGGTTTGCGGTGGCGGCCCAAAATTTCTCGCTGGCTGCTGCATGCACATGTTTGGAGAGAAATCTCACTCCAGCCAAATGACCAAAGTTGGCAGCCCTGTAGCTTCTCCTAGACACATTATCGAGCATACTTAGCAGATTTGTTAAGTGGAAACCCGTGATGTATGCTGGCCAGGCACACACTATGTTAGCTAGCAAATAGGCTGACATTATGTAAACCTGAAATCAATCAGATTAGCTGATGATTAGTTTGAAGTCAAAAACAGCACAGAAATCAACCGCTTGAATTCTGCTAAGACAAAATTGTGCATCTAGAAACATGACTCGAGGTATCCTGACAAACTGCGATATCTTAAAATCAAATTCAGGCCGTGACGTTTGCTGCTGCATGTTGTCCCCTCCATCGCGACATTAACCTGCCTCACGAAAGCTGGAAAACACCAGAAAAGCCTGTTGAAGCCGCTTAAATATGTTTAAAAAGATGTCGAAGAGAGCTGCGGACCCTCAGTACGGCCGCCAGAGGGAGCGTCACGTCACATTAAAGCCTTTTATACAAACAGGCAAACACACACACATCAAAAAAGTCACATATATGAACACACCCGCACACACGCGTAGCCACTGACTAGAAAGAATGAAAGGGAGATTTGAGGGCTGGGGGTGCACAGGATGTAGCGAATGGGATAAAAGCAACCAGTGAAAGCGTCTCTAAGCGTTTTTCTGCATGTGAAGTCGGTCGCTCGGCCTTCTGGGACTTTTCCCCGCCTGTTTGATGCCTTTGAGGAGGCCTCATCCATATTGCATCGTCTTTACCATGAGCTGTGATCCCTCCTCATAGAGACATAAAGGAGCAGGAGGAGGGGAGGGGGGAGGACAGGAGAGGAGAGGAGAGGAGAGGAAGACTGACACGAAGAAAGGGAAGTGAAGAAGAAAACATAAGGAGGGAGAGGAGATTTGGCAGGATGGCTGAAGAGAGAGTAAAGGAGAGGAGAGGGGAGGGATGAAAGGAGGGGTGGAAGAACATGAAGAGAGCAAGAGAATGACGAGAGGAAGGAAGGAAGCAAGGAGACGAGATAGGAGATGTGGGATGAAGGGAGGGGAAGAGGGGGAGAGGAGGAAATGAAGAGAGGACGAAGGAAAGTATACAGGGCGCAAAAACAAGAGATGGAAAGGGAGAAAAAGGGAAGAGGAAGAAGGAGAATAACAACAACAAGCAAAGGGGGGGGGGGGACGCACTAAATGACATGCCCGACTGTTGACTCACCCAAAGCCCCCAAACCCCCCACCCCACCCCACCCTCCCGTCCCTCTGCATTAGGAGCAGCCTGGGGGTATGCGAGGCAGAGAGAGAGAGAGAGAGAGAGAGAGAGAGGAGGGGAGGAGGAGGAAGAAGAAGGGAGTCTGTTAAGAGCTGTCATTTAAATAAA
>NC_043993.1:5290000-5435000 GCF_902150065.1 Myripristis murdjan | reverse complement strand
GAGTCTAAATGGTCCTCGCTTCCACGACTGAATATTCCGGTTCGGGGCATTTTCCGACTAAGGTGTTGACATGCCCCAATATTCTGGTTGGAACAGGCATATGCCAGGGGTCTTATTCGGAATTCTCTCCAACCGGAATATGACCTTAATCGGGTTCGGTGCGTGTTTATATGACACGTGTGCAACCGGAATATTGTGAATATTCCGGTTAAAACAGGAATATGGTGTGCATGTAAACGTACTCATTGTGAAATTTGCCAGTGACAAAAAAGTAGAACCAACAAAGTAGAAACTGAGCTTTTATTGTGAAAGGTTCCCACAATCTGTCATTGATCATTGGTTCTCTGAAATGGATGTGATCCAAACTGTAGCAAAGTACAATACTCAAACAAAAAATGTACTGAAGTCAAATGACTGATGTTAAAAACTCTCAAAAAAGTACAAGTGACTGTCTGAGGAGCGCCGATCACACGTTTCACTGCTCTGACTGATTGTCAGTCCACTGACTCCGCCTCCCCACGACCTGGAAATCAGAACTGAACTGAGAGGTCCCACACTACTTCAAAACAGCCAGGCTAGTCACACACAGAGGAACACGGAAATACACACACACACACACACACACACACACACGTAGTGACCTTCCCACATGCAAATGCAGCACCCACATGTATCCCTTTGTACCTGATGCTGCAGGCTGTGGTTTGTGGGCAGGGCCTTCATCCTCCTCCTCCTCCTCAAAGCAACGGTCAGTGTTTATTTAGCTTAAAACAGGGGGACAACAAGGTCAGATTTCATAGTGGAGAGAGAGAGAGAGGGAAAGAGAGAGAGAGAGAGAGGGAGAGAGAGAGAGAGAGAGAGAGAGAGGGAGAGAGAGAGAGAGAGAGAGAGGAGAGGGAGGAGAGGGAAGGAGGGTAGTGGGGGAACATGACACCTTTTCTCAGCATCCCTCAGAAGCCCCAGCACACACACACACACACACACACACACAAACATACACAAATACACACACACACACACACACACACACACACATACACACACCTCTGCCTCCCTCCTCTAATAAATATTTCACAGTCGGAAAGTTTAGTAAACAAAGTCGCGGGTGTGTTGCGTTTCCGTGCGAGTGTCTGTGTGTGTGTGTGTGTGTATGTGTGTGTGTGTGGCTGGATTGGGAGTTTGCCCAAGGGACCAGCCAGCTATCAGGGGAACAGGTGATTAGTGTGTGGTGTGTGTGTTTTTGTGTGTGGAAATGAGCAATCAGCATCAATTCACAAGTGTGTGTGTGTGTGTGTGTGTGTGTGTGTGTGTGTGTGTGTGTATGTATGTGTATGTGTGTGTGTGTGTGTGTGAGTTAAGAAGGAAGGTGAAGATGAATGTAGGGTAAAGGGGGAGGGTGAGTCGGTGTGTGTGTGTGTGTGTGTGTGTGTGTGTGTGTGGGCTGTCTTTGGAGCATGTATATCCCGTCATGTATCAAATCAAAGATCTGCTCTGCTTGTTTACAGACATTACTAATGCAAAGGGAAAAACAGCTGCGTGTAAAATACATATGGAGCTCATGTCTGCGTGTCACACACGATCAAAGGGTAAAACACACACCCAAAGAGGGGCAGATTATTATAAACTGTAGAAAAAAATAAACAAATAATAAGTTATATCAAAATAGTACATTATAATAGTGTGAAAATGAAAGTTTCCCGGCTGAATCATCAGTACAAACAAATAAGAACTACTAGAATAAGTCAGCTGAAATAATTCAAATACAATAAATCTGAAAACCAATCACCAGAATCCTTCCAGAACCTGCGGCTCCGTCTCACTTGATCTTCATTTCAGGCTGATTGATAAGATAGATGTATTTCTAACCTCTCACTTATGTAAATCCGTTAGAAAATATTAATAACTGTTGTTTTAAAACTTTAGGCCTTTAAATATCGATTTATTGTGGTAAGAGCCATCAGTTCTGCCAGGGCGTCAGGTGAAGACGAGCAGGTGGAACTAGGAGTTTGTGCCGATTTTTACTTACTTATTTATTCATTAATACTTACTTATTTATTAATTCTTTTATACTCACTTACCTACTTACCTACTTACTTACTTATTCATTTATGCTTGCTTACTTACTTACTTACTTATTCATTTATATTTAGTCACTTATTTATTCATTTATACTTACCTGCTTATTTATTTATACCTACTGACTGACTGACTTACTTACTTACTTACTCATATTTTTTTATTGTGCAGAGTGTGAACTGGAATTAAATGGGGATGGACTTTAGAAAAAAAAAGAAAAGAAAAGAAAGAAACAACAAGTTTGATTGTGGAGATGCACGAGATGTAACTCAAGATGGAGGAGGAGGCCTGTCAAGGGTTAAAGGTCACCAGACATCAGAGATTACAGTGACCTCATCATTGTTCTGTTTTTGTTTTTCGTTTTCTCTCTCCACCTCTTATGTGTGTGAACTTTTTTTTTTTTTTTTTTTTTTACATCTTTCTCTGTTTCTCTGAAGGGTTTACACAGCTGGAATGAGTGTGAATGCAACTGTATGAGTGCCACATACACACACGCACACACACACACACACACACTCTCTTTCTCTCTCTCTCTCTAATCACATTTTATCTCATTGTTTTAATTTAGCAGCCCTTCCATTTCCCTCCTCTCTCTCCTGAATCTCATTGGACAATGAAACAGGGAGTAAAGTGGGACTGATCCTCATAAATCATTAAGCGAGGTTTGTTTTGCCTTGCGAATGTAATTAATACATAATTAATATTTAAAGATCGACTCGTTTATCAAATTTAATTTCTCCACCGCAACAGAAGTGGCAGCAGAACGGGGAGAAAACAAACAAACGGAGGAGGCGTTTTGTGACGGAAAAGACCAGAGGAAGAGGAGAGAGAAGGGGAATAAACAAAGAACAGAGGATGAATGAAGGGAGGGGAAGGGGGAGGGGAGGGGAGATGAAGGCGGCTAATGAGGCGCTAATGAGGCGGGCGTCTTAATTAGCCGGCAGGTAGCTGCGATGCTGCCACGACTCTCGCCGGGCTTCGTCCCAGAGGTGAAGTTAACTCAGCGCCTCACCCTCAGCTGATTCCATTACACTCATCTGAAGAGTTTATCAAAGTTCACTCAGGCTCTACACTCCAAATCACTTTGTCAGCTGTACAATCCCCAGTGTATAAATGATTTACCTGCACAAACATATAAATCAGCTTCAAAATCAACTAAACAATTCAATATTCTATTAGAATTATTGAGATGATTGATTAAAACTCATTCTGATCATGGTGACCCCTGTCAAACCACAGTGAGTTAAAGACAAAATTTTTGTCATATTAGGTCTTTTAATACATTTCGACTGTCCTATAGCAGACATAATATATAATATAAAATTTATAATAATAATATAAGTGGTTGATTATGTTGTTAACCAATACCAGTGAGTTGAGGAATGCTATAAAGACCAAGCATGGTAATTATTCCAGCATTTACCATGGTGATACACCACCTGGTTACTCAGTGTTTTGTTGATTCTCTGCTCTGATTGGTTTACTTGATTATCCATGTCTGTTAATTATGAGATTAGATGTTTATTTTTCATTTATTTATGTATTTTTTCTGTCAATTACAGGCCACTTTAACCTTCATCTGTCAATGATGTTGCTGTCTTCCTCACTCCACTCATCGAAAGCGCTAATAGTCCTGGGTCACTTATTGCCCCTTTAAAATGACATTTCTCTTTGACCTCTTAACCCCGCTGCTCCCACCGGAGGATCTGTCACTGATGCATGAACAAGCTCTGCTCAAACCCATGCAACTTTATTTGAATTCTAGCGGAAAGCCCACGGTTTCCAAACACCCCAAACACGTGCTACTGAACTCCAGGGAAATGTGCACAAAATGATGCAGAAGACATGGAGATCTTTTCTATGTGATGTGATGCTGCAGCCATAAAATACTGGTGTCTTGGGTTTTAATATTTCACTCAGTATCACTATGATGGAGCTACAATGAAGGTGCAACCAGCTCTTGTCACAAAACAAGAGCAGAAGTGTTTCACTGTATGCTGAAGCAGTCACAGCCATTGTAGAGCATCGTTTTTTATGCAGAAAGGCCACGACATGGCTATTTCTCCTGCACTGTAATTACCAACAAACAGTTTTTTTTTTTTTTTTTTTTTGGTCTCTTCATTCTGTTCTGTTGAAGTGAAGCACTTTGGAACTGTTTTGAAAAGTGATACAAATAAAGTTTATTATTGTTGTAGAAAGCAATATCAGTTTTGATACATATTTATTAAATTTTGTCTTCCTGTGTGAAGACTCTCTTTATAAGCCTTTGTTTTGCCATTTTCCTCTCTCTCTTTCTCTTTCTCTTTCTCTTTCTCTCTCTCTCTCTCTCTCTCTCCCTCCTCCCCCCGTCTCCTTGTCCTCGCTCGTCCTTTGCCTCTGGAGAGTGAGGCTCACAGCGCTGCTAAGTAGGACCACTTCACCCTGTCAATACATTCAATACTTTCAATAGAGCTTTATTGACCTGCACTGTGATACGAGACAGAGAGAGAAAGAGAAAGAGAGAGAGAGAGGGAGGGAGAGAGGGAGGGATGAAACAAAAAATAAACAAGTGAAGAGAGAAAGGATTATTTTGAAATGGGGATGAAAGAAAAAACAAACAAACACACAAAGAAAAAGAAAAAGAAACCTAGGAATTATAATATGAGCAAATTGTGTGTGTGTGTGTGTGTGTGTGTGTATGTCAGAAAACATAGAGTCACTTCTACACACACACACACACACACACACACACACAGACTTCCTGGGCTAATGGGTTAATTTCATTCCACTGCTCTCTGCCTTGTTGAGGACAATTAGCTCAGAATGGAGCGGTGAATTTTTAATGATGTTCACTGCAAGGTAGAGAGAGAGAGAGAGGGAAAACAAACAATCTGGATGGATGAGGGAGGAGATTCGGTGCAAAAAGTCAAAGGAAGAGGAGGAAGAGAGAGAGAGAGAGACAAAAAGCTTTTAGCAGGAGGAGGAGGAGGGTGGAGCCCCGCTGATCTCACCTCTCTCACCCACTAATTGACTCATTTATTTGGTCACTCACTTGTTCTCTCACTCATTTATTTTTACTCATTTATATATTGGATTTTTTTCCCCCCATTTCTGCTTTTTTAATTCGACAGTGATAGCAGAGTGAGACAGGTCACTCGCTCATTTAATTGCTCAATCTGTAGAGGCAGTGCACCATTCAATCATGCCGTGATGGTACCAACTCTTGTTTTTTTTTACTAAATGTCATTGTGACGTTTGCTCTTTGGCTCCACGACAGTTTCAGACGGAGGGTTTGCCACCAAATTTCTATAAAGTCAAAGTTGTGGCATACAAATTCAGTGTCAAACCTAAATTGCACACTTGCACTCTTTTGTGTTCTTTAAGTGACAATTTGCAAGGTTTTATTTTTTTCATTTTGCCTCCATCAATGCTCACCGCTGTAGTGCCTCTCCTCTGCACTTTCTGGAGACCACCTGTCAATCAAACAGTCTGGGCGGGGCCTGGATTTCCTGTTGTTGGAGTTTGAGTTTCTCTTTTTATTTTTATCTGTTCAGCCATGGTGACTGTCGGTGCTCACACTCACTGTTCAGTTCTTCTTCTGTTTATTCAAAAACAAACCAGAAATGTAAAAATCACACCTGTTCCTGTACAGCAAGAAGGAACCAGACCCCGAGTGTTTAGGCCAGCAGCTGGAAAAGCTTCATGAACTGGATAGGCTGAGACACACTGCTTTGTTTTGTTTTTGAGTTTTGGGGTTTTGGGACATTTGAGCACCTTTGCGATGCAATAGTCAACTTTTGAATTCGTTTTCACCTTCAATTAACAACAAACACAGCAATACTTTTACGTTGAGAGGTTGTTTGAACAGACCACAGCACTAAACCCTTGTGCATATTTCTACCCTTTTCTTGAAGTGTTTGTTGACTTCTAACCTCTGGAGCTGAGGCAGAGTTGACGTTCCCAACCTATTCAATTCAACGGCACTCAATTCAATTCAGTTTTTAAGTTCCCTCAGAGCGCTTTTACAGGTTCATTCCCATGCACCAAAATTCCCCCCATGGGCAAGCACGGGGCCACAGCGGGAAAACCCCTTTTTAACAGGGAAAAAACCACCAGCAGAACCCGAATCTGGGTGGCGGCCCTCTTCCTCAGATGGTTGGGCAGAGAGAGGAAGCGAAAGAGAGAGTCAGAGAGAGAGAGAAGATGGAGAGAGAAAGAGTGAGAGTGGGAGCAAAGAGAACACAGCACAATGCAAGTTTCACATATAGATAGATAGATAGATAGATAGATAGATAGATAGATAGATAGATAGATAGACTTTATTGATCCCAAACTGGGAAATTCATACATGCAAAAATACATAGAGATGTAACATCAACAACACTAATAATAATGATGATGATGATGATGATAGTAGTAGTAGCAGGACTGATAATGATAGGACAAATAATAATAGTAATTGTACAAGGGCTGTTGGGCAGGATCATGGGGGCAGCAGGTGGTTTATAATCACAGCTCCACACTCTGCAGCTCTGGAGGCAGAAATACCCGCAGAGAGAGACAGAAGAAGAAAGAAGAGGCAGGAGAGAGCACGAAACAACAGGAGAGAGAAGATGTCGAGTTCGTAACATGCATTAATGGAATATGAATGCATAAAGATGGAGAGAGGAGAGAGAGAGGAGCTCAGTGCATCATGGGAAGTCCCCTGGCAGTCTGGGCCTGTAGCAGCATAACTATGGGCTGGTCCGAGGCGAGCCCGGGCCAGCAAGAACTGTAAGCTTCATCAAAAAGGAAAGTTTTAAGCCGATTCCTCAAAGTGGAGAGGGCGTCTGCCTCTCGGACCCAAGTTGGAAGATGTTTCAACAGGAGAGGATCCTGACAGCTCAAGCCTCTGCCTTCCACTGCACCTTTAGAGATTCACACAACTTTTCAAAACCTCAGTCCTTGTAACTTGAGTCAAACTTTGAATAGAGGACTTTGTATTTTTTATTTTTTTTTCAAAATTTTATATATTTATTTTTTACCAGTGTTTTATTCCAACTGGGCTTTGCTGCGACTGCTTCTCACGATTTTGTTTACTTCTGTCACCTCTGGACTCGACACGGAGTGAAGCAAATTCACAATTACAGTGAATTCAGGCTGGCAGATTGGCAGCTGGTCCTCTTTAGTCCGGTTTGTGCCCCGAGGTGACAGGTGTGATGTCTACACTACGGCCTGTCAATCAAAATATTCCCTGGTGCCTATATGGATTCAAGAGAGAAAAGACAGAAAACAAGCAAAACCCAAACGCCAAGCCCTTTAATTGGTTAATTGATCCTCATCCACCAATCAAATGTCTGAATTATTAATTGAATAGATGAGTACTGAGGAGGAACCCCATTTCCCAAAAAAAATAAAAAGATGCTCTGTAGAAGAAGTGAAATTGATTGGAGGAGGTGGGCGGATGCTGATGGGTTGTTATGGTGATGTAGGTTGTTATGACAATAATGGAAGGCTCATCATTGAACAGAGGAAGGTATTGATTGTTTGACAGCTTTACTGCCATTCAGTGTCTGGGTGTAAGAGATTATATTACACCTCATCCACACTGTTTCATCCCCTTCAAATGCAATTTTCAACAACAGGCTTTTAGATCATTTGTTTTGGTTTTATTTTCACTGATTAACTCTTTGTTGGAAGGTTTTCGCCTTACCAGATCTCATATTGAATATCCTCTTGGTTTTGTTGTACTGCTGCGATATCACCTGCAAAAGCATGCTGTAGCCATTAGGGTTGTAATTAATATATATATATATATATATATATATTTTTTTTTTTTTTTTTTTTTTTTTTTTTTTTTTGATTGTCATTTAATCGGTTGATTGATGATTAGTTAATTAATCAACTAATCATTTGGCCAACAAAGTGTGAGAAATAATGACAAATGCTCACAGGTTAGCAGAACCACAGGTGATTCAAATTGCTTCATAAGTCTGACCAACAGCAAAGGATTGATGTCATAATGATATGAATGGAGTACATTAAGAAAATCTTATGAACATGTTCGTGATTTTAGTAAAGCTGGAATCAGCATTTTAAGACAATTAATAATTTTCTGTCAATCATTTCAGTATTAGTAGTTATATAAAGTATATTATTGTTAAAGTTGCACCGGGTGAGATTTTTATGAAACAAAACGTCTCACCAACAAGTGTTTTCATCTCTTCCACCAAACAATTAGAAAAGGGAATATAGTGAGTGAGCAGGGTGCAGTTTACTAAGTTTACACTTAAATTACATGACTTCTGGGTTTTCTAAACTATTTTCATGACAATCAGTGTCAAAGATCAATGTCTCATCTCTCATCCTCAACCACTTATCCGAAGTCAGGTTGCAGAGGAAGCGGTTTCAGCAGGGGACCCCAAACTTCCCTTTCCCTAGCAACATCAACCAGCTCTGACTGGGGGATCCCGAGGCGCTCCCAGGCCAGGGTGCAGATATAATCTCTCCACCTGGTCCTAGGCCTGCTCCGTGGCCTCCTCCCACCTGGACGTGCCAGGAAAACCTCCTATGGGAGGCACCCTGGTGGCATCCTTACCAGATGCCCGAACCACTTCAACTGGCTCCTTTCCACGCAAAGGAGCAGCAGATGACTGAACTTCTCACCCTATCCCTAAGGGAGAGGCCAGCCACCCTCCTGAGAAAACCCATTTCGGCCACCTGTATCCGCGACCTTGTTCTTTCAGTCATGACCCATCGCTCATGACCATAGGTGAGTGTAGGAACAAAGACTGACCGGTAGATCAAGAGCTTTGCCTTCTGGCTCAGCTCTCTTTTCGTCACAACAGTGCGGTACAGTGAACGCAATACCGCCCCTGCTGCTCCGATTCTCTGGCAAATCTCACATTCCAATGTTCCCTCACTCGTGAACAAGAACCCGAGATGAAACTCCTTCACTTGGAGTAAGAACTCATTCCCGACCTGCAGTGGGCATTCCACCGGTTTCCTGCTGAGAACCATAGCCTCAGATTTAGAGGTGCTGATTCTCATCCCAGCCGCTTCACACTCGGCTGCGAACCAGTCCAGTAAGTGCTGAAGGTCACAGACCGATGATGTCATTAGGACCACATCATCTGCAAAAAGCAGCAATGCAATCCTCAGCCCACTGAACTGCGACCCCTCTCCTCCACGACTACGGCTCGATATCCTGTCCATGAAAATCACAAACAGGATTGGTGACAAAGCACAGCCCTGACGGAGGCCAACACCAACAGGAAACAGGTCCGACTTACTGCCGAGAATCCGGACACAGCTCTCGCTTTGGGCATACAGGGATTGGATGGCCCTAAGAAGTGCCCCCCTACAGAATATCCCAGGGAACCCGGCCATATGCCTTCTCCAGATCCACGAAACGCATGTAGACCGGATAAGCATACTCCCAGGCCCCTTCCAGGAGAGAAAAGAGCTGGTCTGTTATTCCACGACCCGAACGAAAACCGCATTGCTCCTCTTCAATCTGAGGTTCGAATATCGGTCGAACCCTCCTCTCCAGCTAAAGATCAATGTCACTGAGAGCAAAAGCACTGATAATATGTTACAGAGTGCACCAAAAAATTCAAAAAAACGAGTTTTGAGTGATCTAAATGCAGATTAGGATTCCTGGAACACGTTCCACCAGTTGCTGAAAGTTCAAACTTGTTTCCTAAGACAAAGTCGACACATCACTAAATTGAAACACAGTGCACCACACAAATTAGAAACGGTAACCAGCAGACAAACGGACGATAACAACATATGGCCTGCAGTGAAACATCAAAAAACAAATGACATATTCACTGTCAACAGCTACTATGCAATAGGCAAATGTTCTCTCAGTGTAAACCTCATTTATACTCATGAAATTATTCTGAACACATACATTTATCTAGATATAAACTAATCAAATGTATACACACCTATGACAAGGAGTTTTCAGGCATGATTTCTATGCTGCTGTGCTCTGTTGGAGTGGTTAGTGTGGGGTTTTTGGGTCCGTCCCTGATGCCTCAGTGACTTTAATGTTGATATTGTTGATTGCTTTTTGATTCTGATGCAACCAGTTTCTTAGTAACTCCAGGAAAACGTTTGGGGGTAAACACAACGCCACAGGAATAAAAACCTACCAGACATCCAGCAGCCTGACTGGTTAAGCCCTACCTGGAGCTGTGGGAGAGCATATGGCACATGGAGCTGGAGGATCGGCTATGCAAAGCACCTGATGCTATCCTGTTACTGTTGCAGCGACATACAGCGAGCTGTGGTCGCTGACAGCTGCCGCTCTTGAGATCCACGCTGGTAACAGGCTCAGTTTCGAGGCTACAACAATGGAGTGCATCTGAAATTAAAGATACATTTCTCCAGGTGACAAAGCAGTAAACTGTAGAGGGAGTGATCTATAGTGCCATTCTAACTCATTTATACAGTGACAGTACAGTATGAAGTAGGCCTGTGAGGTGGATTTAAAATCGATAAGGTCTCATCTGCGTTCATTCACCTGGTCAGTCTATTTGATGGAAAACTAGCAACACAATCAGCAGTGTCATGACTTTCGCCTCCATTCACCTGCTCAGTGGGGTCACTATATTTTATTTTATTTACTATAAATAGTATATCCAGTTTACTTAAATACCATATGTGATCGAATATCATGAACACAGGATTATTAAAACTAATAAAAATGCTGTGCTTCTGTATTGCTGACTGATGTAACACAATGGTGACGGAACCTGTAGCATTAACGTTTCATTCTACATAAAAGCATAAGACGTTTTGATTAGAACAGAGCACAGCACCCAGGGCCACAAGCAATCAGATATATTTTTAATGTTTTTGAAAGCTTATTTAAAGGCTGAAAGGCTGCTGCTGGCCTCTTTTTGTTAGAAAGGTGGGTGCAAGAGGGCCAAATTCTATCTCTCAGGATGGTGGTGTAATGTTTTACATTTTCAATGTTGTGTTTACAAACCACAATCTACAAATCCTACTGATCCTGCCTTTAAAGGAATACTTCACCCTTAATTACAGTTTAAAGTACAAACAAAGTTTTACTTTCATGGTAAACTAAGGTTCCAAAAACATTAGCCATCTCTGATCCAGAAGAGAAAAAAAATCGGGACCCTAATTATAATCTTTTACAATAGCAAAATGCTATCAAAAGTTGTGTTTCAAAAGCTCACACTGATCATGCTACATAATTCAAGAAGAGCACTTCTGCAAAATCCTCTCATGTACAAAGCATGAGGAGATGATGAAGCATGAGCGCACAAGCAGCTCATCTAGTGAAACACACATGCTAGTGCAAGCATGCTTCAATAAAATTACCCCTCCCACACACACAAAAAAAATCATATCAAGTATTATGAAACTACAAAATCACAAAGAATGTGGCAGACAAATTAAAACAAAATAATAACAATAATTACAAGAAAATCACAAAAAAAAAAAAAAAAACTAAAAATGAAAGATAAAAGAACTAAACTGAATTTTGTTCAGATGTTGAAATCAAAACTTTTGGACCTACAGTGATCTACAGATGTTGTAACTCAGGGGTCCTCAAAGGATTTTTTGCTTTGGGCACCCAAATGTAGTACTGGATTGGAATAAACCACTGAAGAAGATCAGCAAGGGGGCAAGAAAAATTACACCTCCAACAGAAATTCCCGCCCACAGTGCTTGAGTGACAGGTGATCTCTGGAGGTGCAGTGCAGAAACACCATGGTGTTGAGCGCTTACCAAAACAAATTTTTACCTCTCACATTTTGAATCAACCCAGAAACTTTGTGCTCACAAGCTCCATCTGTCAAAGCTTTAGGTCACCATCACCCTCGTTTCTATCCTCTGAGCAGTCTTTTACCCACAATACCCCAGTGCAGCAGGATGAAATGAAGTGCAGGAGCATAATGCACCATTGTCGATATCTGACATGTCAAAACTCAGCAAATTACCATCCCATCTTCTTAGAGACTCCATCGCTGACCTGAGCTACATAACATCCGCACTTCACACTCATCAAGCCGTGTCACTCACCACCGCCGCTGCTCAAATGCGTTCTGTCTCTAACCCTCTCTAAGTTGTAGCATACCGTTGCACACTTTTACACTGAAGGAGCGGAAAAGTTTTCATTCCAAAAGAAGACATTTAAAAAAAAAAAAAGTAACACTGTCCCCAACAAAATGACTATTGGCATGAAAATAAGTCTCACAGCTGATGGCGCTGAGGTTATCAGCTATCTTGATTCTTTATTTAAAAAAAAAAACAACAATAATTTGGATCATGATTCGCTGCATGTTTAAACACTGAATTATGAGCATCACGGTACTTTTTTTTCCAAATTGAAAACATGGATATCTCATTCCAAATACCTTCAGGTATTTCAGCCATAACACGTGCAAGTGCAAAAGTGCATAAAATATCTTATATCAGTGGATATCAGTGGACCGTCTCATGGCTGTCTCATTTTCATTTTGTCTGATTGATGCTTGTCTGAAAGGGCCCCCTGTTTTTTTTTTTGTTTGTTTTTTTTTTTATCTCATCTCGATAAATAATATTTGCATTTCTTTCAATATAATGTTATTTTTTTCATTGTAAATTTGATTTCACCATGCCTAATTTTTATGTTTTATCACTTAAACTGGACTAAATTAAGCCAGATACAGCACTTCACAGCAGTGCAGGGATTTAAACCCACAAGCCTGCTTCTAAAACCTTTCTAATCTGTGCAGGAAGATTTTTTTTCTTTCTCTTTTGCCCATATTCCCCAGTGTGGCTGGCTGAAATGAAGTGCATGGGCATAATGCACCGTATCGATATCTGACATGTCAAAACACAACAAATTACCGCCCTGCCTTCTGAGAGAGACTCGCTCAGATTTGATCCATAGATCATCTGCACTCGGCGCTCATCAAGCCACCTCACTCACTCACTCACACAGGAGCATTAATGCGTTTTGTTGATATCAGCATTTCAGGGGCCATTAAGATGAGAAGAGAGCATTGATAGAAATGTGAACGGAGAGCAGACAAAGTTACAGACTGACCCGGTGATGCTTGTGTTGTGAAGGACAGAGGTTTGAATTAGCGGTTAAAGTCAAGTTATTTCTCTATAACTTGTAAAGGAGAAGACCAAGGTTTTTGGCCCTTTCTTCAACTTTAAGTCTCAAGAACACGGACAAAATAAAGTCATCTTCGAGCCCCTGGTAGATCACTTACTCCCATGGTCCATGACAACTCCTGAACACATTGGGCTCTAGTTTCCCGGCGCAGCGCGGGGTGGCGCAGTGAGGCGAACCCCGCGCAGAGCTAGTTTCGACCGGCGAAGCGGGAGAGGCGGACAGTGTCCAAGTTTCGCAGGCGGAGGTTCGCCGAGATGGGAGTGGTGGCGCAGCGGGGGGAGGTGCCGACAGATTCGGCTTGGCGCAGTGACAGTTTCGTGCCAAAAGGCTTCGCCGAGGTGCGCCAAAAGCTCGCCGTCTGAAACCACGTCTACTTTCAGCGCAAGGCGGAGCGGAGCCGGCGCAGTGGAAGTTTGGCTGGCTGGCGCACATCACCAAAACCTCACAATCAGCACAAACGGTGCCAATCTCCTTTGATCTGACATCAGCTGTGACGGGACAGTTGATATGGAGATATATGTATGTGCTGATTGTGATCGTAGCATTGAATAGTGTTTTTTTCGGTATTTATTGCATCGTTCATGTGCCTGACATTCCGGAAGCCTGCCTGTGAGGTTTTGGTGACGTGTCCGCACTGCTCGCCGGTCTCCGCTCCGCGCCGGTCTCCTGAGCTCCACTCCGCCCGCGGCAATAGACCTCCATGTCAGCTGTGTAAACTTTCATTACGCCTTCACGCAGCGCATTTTAAAGGCAAGGACAGGGGCTCATTTGATTGGTTACATGTGAATCGGCTGTGTCAAACCCACTCCATGCCTTCTCTCCTCCCCTCCGCCAGTAGGAGGGACGGCGGAGTACTTGCGCCACCGAGAACGGCGTGCCAAACTTGGAAAATCCGCCTGGCCACACCCAGTTGGCGAAGCGCATCTGCGCTACGCCCCCGCCTCGCCTGGTCTGCGAAACTAGAGCCCATTATCTTTAGTGATAGTAGGTCATCTTAACAGGAATTGTGAATTGCTGACACAAGATAAACTCCCAGATGTCTCAAAAAAGAGTTTAACACAGATGACAGATGACTACCTAACATTTGTTAGGTAGTTTTTAGATTTTAGTTCTGCTTTTGATGTACTGAACCACATATTATTGTTGGATAACCCTAAATGTTATAAATTTGCACCTCACACAATATGCTGGTTCAACAGTTATCTATCAAACAAAAAAAAAAAAACATGTATTTCTTTACAGCAGTTTTTCAGATGTGAAAGAGTTACAATGTGGTGTACCACAAGGCAGCTGTTTGGGGCCGCTACTATTCTCCATCTTCACCAATGATCTTACTCTTGTTATAACGGTGCAAGAGCAGTGATGTATGTAGATGATACAACAGTAGATTTACCAGCAGCTTCATTTGGGCATTGTTTAATGCTTTGGATAGGGAAATACAATCAGTTGTAATGTGGGCATGGAATAATAAGTTGGCTCCTAATCCAGAAAAACAAAAAGTATTGTGTTTGGATCAAATTTTAGCCTTAAACTCAAGCCTCGGCTGAACTTGTCTGTACAGGGAGTGCCTGTGGAGCAGGTGGAGGAAACCAAACTCCTTGCAGTGGTATTAGACAGCAGATTGAATTGGTCAAATCAGATTGACCAGATTGAAAAAAACTGCTTCTGTCATAGGGAGAGGTCTGGCAGATATTAAGAGATGTGCAAAATCTCTACCACAAAAATGCATCTCTCACATTGCTCAAACATTGTTGTTACTCATTTGGATTACTGTCCAGTGGTGCGGTCAAGTGCATCAGATAAAGACTTGAACAAACCACAGTTAGTCCAGAGAAGAGCCGCACGCCTCGCTCTGAACTGTAACAGAAGAGCCAACATCATAAGGGCATTGGTGAGGGACATCTCTGTGCTCTGTTATAAGAAATATTTTATTGTCTAAAATCCACAACACTCTGCACCATCAGTTTTCATTCAGCAGAAATGGCCATAACTTTAACACCAAGCATGCATCAAGAGGTTGTTTTTCACCTCCTGTTTCAAAAAAACTATGATAGGACAACAAACTGTTGTATACAGAGGAATCAGACTATGGAACGGTCTGTCATTAGACATCACACAGTTAACAAGCAAAGCTGTTTTTAAAAAGAGGTTAAAGAGATACCTGATGGCTGAGAACAGAACACCACATAATATGATATCTAACAAGGAACCTTTTTGGGTCATTTCATCTTTTTAGTTCACTGTACATGTTGTTTTTAATGATACTATACTGTTTTGAGCTGTATTAAATATTTTACTGATTATATTTTTAATTACTTTCTGATAGAATATGGGTATTTGGTCATTGGTGTAGTTATTGTAATTGGAAGTCTATGTTGTCTGTTTCACTTTTTTGTTTGTGTTTTTCTTTTTGCATTAGGATGCTCATTTTAGTGTTGTTATTTAATGTGTAGACCCCAGGAAGAATAGTGCTAACTTGGTAGTGACTAATGGGGGTCCAAAAAAAAATACATAAATGCAAAATCAGATTTCTAGAGTTTGGAAAAAGTGGCATTTACATAAAAAAACAAAACAAAACAAAACCAAAAAAAAAAAAAAACATTAATAGGACCAGAACAAAAACAACAAACAAATTTAGATTATTTTTCATGAGTATGAGGCGTGACAAAATTACAAAGCGGGTGCTTTTATAGACTGAATCCACTTCATTTTAGAGATACTGAAAAATGAACTTCAGGAAATTCACTGTTTTCTAAATTAGATATGTATTGGAATTCAGATCCTCAAGATATTCATCCATTAACCTTTGGAGAAATATTAAAAAAAAAAAAAAATGTGTAGCTCTCCCCATGAAGTAAGTTGGCACACAAATGACGATTACACATTTAAATCCAGTAAGTGACAGAGATTAAGATAAAAACTGGATAACCTTGCACAGACACACACTCTCTCTCTCTCTCTCTCTATCTCTCTCTCTCACACATTCACAGGTGACCCCCTCAAATATGCAACACATGCACATATGCAGACACACACACACATGCACACACGCAGAGACACATAAATTACAAAAGCAATCAGAGACACATAGTAACGCACACACACACACACACACACACACACACACGCACACACACACACACACTGCAGATCAGAGTGCAGGCATGTTTACAGACAGACAGACAGGGCAGAGGGATGAATAAATGATGTGTGTGATCTATAATGGATGCCTCTTGTTCATTACACATTCTCACATTCAACAGGCCGTTCCACAGGCCACAACACAACACTGTCCTCGCTGTCCGCTGTTTATGTGGCAGATCGTACTTTTACTTCTACAAACATTTGTCAGACATTTGGTAGAGTTAAACCTCAGTAAGCCGAGCCAAAAAGGTAACATTAGCCGCAGGATCAGCTAAAAAGTCAAGAGGTCAGAGAAGAGGAAGTAAATGTTATGAAGCCTAGCCAAAGATGCTCTATTAGAGGAAGATGATGCAGCACCAGTGGTATGAAAATGGGATATACCTTTAAGTGGGTGCGATTTGCTTTTATTCAAACTCACTTTTCTCCTGATTCCTTTGTCTTGGAATGATCAGTAGTATGTGAAAAACAGGCCCAGTGTTGACTAGACATAAAGATAAGACATAATCATGCATGCTGTGACTGCCTGGTCCTGACATCAACAACCACGGTGGTGAATGGAGCTCTAAAATGTGCTTTTGATGCGCATACCTTTACTTCATGCTCTGTCGCTTCTTTCTTCTGTCTTGCTGTAGTTGTAGATTGCAGCACGCAGATTCCTTAACTGTGTTAGTAGTGCAAGATTTAGAATCTACTGTTTGTGTCACTTAACTGTGTAAGTCTACATTATTTTACAGTAAGAACCTTTACATTTAAACACAGTGAGGCTCAGGGGAGCATGTAGAGAAATATTCATGTGGGCTAAAGTTAGATAGATAGATAGATAGATAGATAGATAGATAGATAGATAGATAGATAGATAGATAGATAGATAGGTTTTTCTGTCTATCACTGGTTAAATCACTCTGAAAAATGACAGGAGTGGTACCTGCTGCTGTAGCATCTTATGCCACATTCACTTGCACTCGGACAGCAGATTTTCAGTCTCATAAATTCCTGACCAGCTACAACATTACATTTTTTTCTTTTAGACTGGCCAAACTGGGGTGGCAGCTGGGGTGGCAAGGCCTGTTTTTGATCGATCCCTGGTGAAGCTGCCAAAAACACCCATATTGGCTTCACCAATACATGAGTATTAATCATAATCTGCACTTAGGTGGCGTACATTTTCTTTCAAAGAAATGCACAGACTCAGGCCCTTGCTGAGGTGGAGGGGCAGCAGTGTTGAACTAACGGGACACATACCGGAAACGACTTAGAGCTGGTCTGCCTTGCTTCTGAGCCGTCTGTGGTAACATCATACTGAGGCTCAGTGGAAAAGACAAGGCAAGAGAGGAGGAATCTCATGCAGCATTCAGCTTGATGTGAGTTCAGGGGTTTGTTCAAAAAGCTGTGGAAAAGTCACAGCTATTGGCCACCATACACCAGAAGACTTTGAAAAGACTTCTAAAGACTTAAGTCTGACAGCCACTCACTGAGTTTTCAGTCACAAACTGAAAGATTTTGCAAAGACTGGGGATCTTGCAGGGTCACAGTTTGCAAGACTACAATCAGAGTGCTTTTGAGCCTGTCTGACAAAGAACTGGGAGGAAGTAGAACAGTGATCAAACTGTTTGCTGTGGTCATATGATTTTGATTTGTTAGCCTCGCCTATCAGCTGTTCCTCCCTACCAGCAAACCTTGCTGGTAAGCTTGCTTACTTTTTACTTCATATACTTAAATGCAACAAACTGTGGTGATTTAGCCAAACTTTGGTGTAGAAGAAAAGAGTTTCTTTAAACAGATAACAGACACTGGCTAAAACACCAGACACCTTTCCACTGCATGTAAACACATAAAATACACATAAAGCATCTACACAGAAAAATGGCCGCTGCACCGACCGCCCAGGTATGTGGTCATGTCTAGATGGTAACCATATATTTGTGACTCTCATGCAATTTAGCACAGTAGCCTACCACTTCACTCTGCCATGACCTTAGTCTTAACCTTAGTCTTAACCTCAACCTTAACCACTCTTGCATTAGTTCATGTGAGAGTATGGTTAACATCTAGACAGGACAACGGTGTGTTGATTGGAATGACAAAGTCTGTTCTTCTCTGTTTAGGTTGTTTGCCCCCAGAAAACAGCTGTCTCTTGACTCTGCCCACTGTGAAACAGAGACAAATTCCTGCACACTGATTGGTTGAATGTGATTGTGACAGAGAAACACATGAAAGCAGCAGCAGGCAGAGGATTAAACAGTAACATGAAGAAACTGAGAGATCAGAAGGAGGGATTAAGGTGGGGGAGGAGGGGGTGAAGAGTGCCCTGAGGGATGAATAGGGGCGGGGGGGGCATGGGGACAGGAGGGGGGGTGGGAGAGTATCTGCAGCTTTATGGGCGCTGTCATATGTGTCCTCACTCTTCCTCTTCTCCTCCTCCTCCCCCTCTCTCCCCCTCCAGGCTCACCAGATGATGGGCCCCGGGCTAATGGCAGAGGTGGGGGGTAGGGAGGGAGGGGGGGAGGATGCGACACAGTGAAGGTTAACTACCCAGCATGCATTTCACTGACACCAACCTGCAGGAGGCGGCCAAGTTCAACATCAGCCCAAACAAGCACAAAAACCTCCCACAGTGTGACACCGTGACGGGTCCAAAAATCAAATAAAGCAGCTGAGACCAGGATAATACAACTTTTATTTTGGCGCCACATTTCCCACGGTCTGTAGACGTCAGCGACATCAAAATGTATCCTGGCTGATTTTCTTGCAATTTTGGGGAGCAATTTTACGGTTATTCTTGTAAAGGTTAGATACAGATTTTAACTCAGTTTTCATATCTAATTTTGTGTTGTTTTTTTTGTTTTTTTTAAGTTAGTTTTTTTTCTGTTTCAGGCCATGTTTTGGTAATATTTCTAGCTAATTTGCTCATTGCCCCCTTTTTTTTCAAAATATATTTCTTTATGTGTTTATTTTATTTTACTTCCAATTCCAGTGTCTGTTTTAATACATTTCCAGAGTCTCATATTTGTATCTTTAATAATACAGACAAAATTTAAAAAAAAAAAAAAAAAAATCATAAAATGAAGTGAAATACAGTAACAAAGCAAAGCAAGCCATGTTGGGTCAACTGGGACAGGAAGTAACGACAGGGGAGGGTGGGGGTGTACGTCGGGGTCATCTGGAAAACAAGGTTCCTTCTTTAAAAGAGCATGTCGACCTTTGACCCCACAGCCCTGCACCCACTGGGGCTGATGGGAGAGGAACAAAAGGACCTGCAGGCCAGCGCGCTCCTCTACAAGTGTTACACCGCCGGGGGTCGACCGGACTGCCATACGCTGGTGTCTGGAAGCCTTAGTGACAGCTTCACTGCACACACACACACACACACACACACACACATATTACACACATGCACACAAATCCATATTATACACATGCATGCATGCACAAACATATGTACATGCAGACAGATTATTGCCTGCACACACAGACACAGGAAACACACAACCACACACACACACACACACACACACACACACACACACACACACAATGAAATGAAAGAGTTACTTTCAGAGGCTCTTAACTACTAATTGTATAATTGGGGGAATAATTCAATGAGCAGGCTTTCACTCATCATCTGTCAGAGTGAATCTGAGCAGAGCGATGCAGAAAGCTCAAACAACTGACAAAAAAAATGCAAATTCTATTCTTCCTGCGAATCACTGCAGTTTAAAAATTAGTTGCTTCAGATAACATTTAAGAGCCTGGAGTTCATATCATGTAAAATTGATATCTTTAAGGTCCAGCGTCAGGGGTAACAAGTTACCAGGAAGAGTACCACAAACTACTCCTCCTGTACAAGTACTGTTCCTCTGCTGGTATCTGACTGCAGAAGAAGTAGAAGTTGTGCTACTGCAGTAAAAGTCAAAAGTGTGTCATTTCAAATGTCCTGGAAGTAAAAGTGACTAAGTTCCTTTTTCCAAACAGTAACTGTGTGAGCTGGGATCTTTTCCATTTGTAGTTTTTCATGGTGCAGCTTTTATTGTGAAATTTGGAAGCGACAAAAAAGTAGAACCAACAAAGCAGAAGCAGGTTCCTCTGCTCATCTTTGCTGACTGAGCTTTTATTGTGAAAGGTTCCACAATCTGTCATTGATTGTTTGTTCTCTGTAATGGGTCTGATTTAAAATGAAGTGAAGGACAAAACTCAAGAAAAAAAAATGGACTGAAGTAAAAGTAAAATTACTGACTATAAAAAATACTCAAGAAGAACAATTATACAAAAAAGCTATTCAATTACAGTGACATGAATAATGTAGTAATTATATTTCCTGTGAAGCCCTTTGCGACAAATTTGTAATTTGTGATTCTGGGCTATATAAATAAATAAAATTGAATTGAATTGAACTGAATATGTTACTTCCACCTCCAAGACTTACTAAGTAACATTTTACATTGATCACATTAGTTTTTGGTTGGTACCTTTGTCACATTTGTATTTAAATCCATCAAGTTAAAAGAAAACGGCAGCGGTACATGATGTTTTGGCGCTGATTTGGCTGCTTGATGTTGTCGGCGAGGCAGAACAGAAGTAGATACAAGACGTGAAACAGAAACGTGTCAGTGTCGGCTGTGCTGCTGCTACATGAGTTTGCTGTGGTTTTATATGACAATAAAAAAGTAAATCTTTATGCTCTGTTTAACAATCTCTATATACAGTTTACAAACAGTTTTCTCAGATTCATAATCCCTGCTCTCTGATAACGAATCAGTGCCCACGGATTTGTATGTGCATGGTTTTACCTTCTCACACACCGGCATGCATAGCGACATAGCGGAATGAAAGTGCGAAAAAACCCACTGGCAAAAATTTCACCTTTAACTATTCACACCAATCAGTGATGCGAATGAGCGTATTATGAAATATGAATCCCGCAGCATGCAGGAGAGTGTTTTGACAGGAAAAAATCATGGAGTCAACTTCGTCCTCCGATGAGGACCTTGTCATTATTGAAGTGCTTACCCGTCCAAAGAGGAGATTTTGGGTGCACCCGCTTTTACAGAGCAGGGATAGAGAAGGGGAATTCCACCTGCTGATACACGAATTCAAATTGTATCATGACCGTTTCTGAACTTATTTTCGGATGTCCATGGGACAGGTGGAGACTCTCCTGGGTCTGCTGGCACCGCATCTAGAGAGACAGAGAACCAACTATGGGGATCCCTTTGACCCAGAGCAGTGACTGGCTGTCTGTTTGAGGTAGGCTGTCAAACTCTTGGGCAACTACTGAGGAGAAACGCTGCCTCTCCTGCAACAACAACATTACTGACGTAATGTTGTTGTGAATGGAGACTGGTGATTGGCTGCTGCAGTTTGTTTGCCTAGAAAAATCGAGCTTGTTGCGAAAAAATAAATCTCTCGCATTTCAACTTTTCCTATATCGCGTTCTATGTGCAAGTACTGATTACATGTTATGAGTTTGAAAAAATACGAAGTATTCAGGGTTCTAAATTAACACCCGTCAACCCGCCAAATGCAGGTTAAAATTCATTTTGGCGTTAATAAAAACTTACTAGCCAGTTTGGCCGGTGATGCATGAGGCAATCCTGTCAGTCAGAGCCGCTCTACAGTTCACGGTCATTTGCCCCCCTGGCAGTACTTTCTACATTTCCCATGAACACTGCCGCAATGCTGCGTGATGACGTATCAGACGCCCATTGGCTGAGCGCAGGCACGCTACAGTCTGCAGCGCAACTAGCGCGAGAAACCATGGAAACGCCAGAAAACACAAAGAAGAAAAAGAATGAACGGACTTGGAGCAAGAGCAGGGAGCATGAACTGTAAGAAAGGGGACTGAACTAGCTAAACAGTAAAGTGAAGTAAAAAGTAAAGTTCAACTAAATGCTAAGTTAAACTAAACTAAAACTAAATGTTTGCACTTTCGGTGTATATTTTGTTGTATGTATTGTACTTTCTGCGCATTTTTCATGCCAATGATGTTAATAAAATGCTCAAATGCATTCAGTGGCACTAATAATCTCTCTTATTTTCACCAGAAAAAAATTTGGCTAGTGGAAATTCTGATTGGCTGGTAACTTTAGAAAGTTACCAGGAGCCCCTCTGTACAAGTACAGACTTGTACAGAGGGGCTCCATACAAATGGATTCAAAGCTCGTTTCACAGCCGACTTGTTACTACTTGTTACTTTTGTATTTGCTGTCGACAAACATTGTAAAACATTTTTTTCAAAATGTTTTTTCAGTAAATGTAATTGAAAGTTTCTAATTTCTTGTAATGATTTTTGAGTTGATCGTCACTCAGCTGGGCTTTCTTTCTTTCTCAGCAGCTGAAATGACTTCACCAACATACAGGTTTGAGAAGCCCGCTTTAATGTGGGCTATTTCAAAGTACTCGACGAGTTACCCTTAATAAAGAATAACTAAGTAACTAATTAGTCTCAGAGGTAACTTTTCCCACTGACTGCACTGACTCCAGGCATGTCTGCAGTTTATTTGAACTCTGGAGTGTTTGAGACAAAAAAAATCGAGCCAGCTCCAGGAAACAACCTCAAAACACAACACTCACGGCTACAAGCCCGCATGCTTGGAAAGCAGCGCACAGCGAGATGTTGGGCAAATATTCAGCGGTGTGTTCATGTGCTCTGGCCTGGTATAAACACCACAGAGGAAGAGACGTGCTGGGTTTAAATTACAGGGACTGAAACCTGAACAAACCCAGCAGAAAAATTCAAACACACATTCTTCCACTCTGATTTGAACCAAAGAAAGCAAACTGTGAGTGTGATCGCAATCTCAAAATTTACTAAAAACTTTAAGTCCTTGAAGTAATTTAAGTTAATACAGCACTTCAAGATGACGTGTTGCTTGTTTGTTTTGATGTTTTTTGAGTTGGCTTCTCTTTTACAAATTTCTAATCCATGTTTGTCTTTTTAAGGATCTTTTTTTTAAAGGAGCACAGATTGTCCGTTGCTCTGATGATTTTGTCCGTTAACCCCTCATCTCCCATCTGTAACTTCCTGTCAAATCTCTTCACCTCTTTGAATCTGAATGACAACACACTCACCTTTTTCTTCTTGGCGTTAGTTTATTGTCCTCAAAAATCTATTCTCTCTCTCTCGTGTCTCATTGTTTTCAAGAGCAGAGGGATCACGGCAGCTCAAACCGACACACTCCTCTGCTGTCGGCTCGGCTTTGTGCAGCGCGTGGCGGCTCCTTGTCAGCAGGGCTGTCTTTTGTTTCAGGGCGTGTGTGTGTTTGTGTGTGGTATCAGGTGTGTGTATCCGGTGACCTTGCTGTGGCGGGAGGTTTGAAAAAGACTGATTTGTGTGTGTGTGTGTGTGTGTGTGTGTGTGTGTGTGTGTGTGTGTGTGTGAGAGAGAGAGAGAGAGACAGAGAGGTAATATACATGCAAGTGTGTATGAATGTGCCTATGTGAAAGCATATGCTTGTCTACTTATGCCTGTGTGTGTTACTGTGTGTGAGTGTGTGTGCTGACATGTTAAAAATCTGGATTGCCCCCTTATGTTGAATTTCTTGTTATTTTCGTATTGCTAAATGCATGTAATCATTTTCCTGCACAAACACAATACCAAAAATGTCTGCATTGGCTAAATAGTCGGTTCACCACCAGCTACACGTGTAGCAAGCCAATGTTTAGCTCATTTACCTGCTTACCTGTTTCTCTGCGTTTGTGCATTAGTTTAGATTTTCTTTGTCTGTAAGGAATTTCTTTATTCAAGAGGCAAGAGGAAATCAATAAATAATCCTCACAACAAAATGAATGTGCCTTTGTGTGCATGTGTGTGCATGTGTGTGTGTGTGTGTGTGTGTGTGTGTGTGTGTGTGTGTGTACCTGCGTACACGCCTCTGCCCCGGCTGTGTTGCTTCCTATTGTGTGTGAGTGCTGTCGTTTGGCCTCGGGGCAGCAGATAATGCGGCGTGGATCTATAGCAGCAGCCACATCTGTCTCTGTCCTGACTGCCGCCGTTCTTTCTATTGACCTGCCGCCTGGAGTCTGTCGCCGTCTGTAAAACATCTGACCAGCCGCGGACAGACGGCCGTTTACACAGCCAGAGTCATTGTAGGCGGTGTGTGACGCTCAATCATTAACCTTTATTTAGCTTTTTTTTTTTTTTTTTTTTTTTTTTTTTTTTTAAAGGAACGGATGTTTGTGTGTGTTTAGGAGAACAAAAAAAAAAAACTGCAACACATGTTGCAAGGTACCTGGCCTCCCAATCTCTACCTCAGTGTACTGTGATTAGTTCTCTAAATCAGTGGTTTTCAAAGTGGGCTCCAAGGACCTCCAGGGGTCCATGATGGTCTTGCAGGGGGTCCTTAGTAAAATGAGGAATAGTTTTAAGGCACAATAAGTAGGATTTTCCTAAAATAATAATAATAATAGTAATAAGGTATAGACTCATACAAAAATAATACCTCCCAATCATCACTTGAATGGGTGGGCAGTGGGTGTGTAGCTCCCAGCCAATCACAGCACAGCGCAGTGCCAGATCGATAGCATGACATCCAATAGGAGGCTGCGAAAATTGCAGACACAGAAAAAAAGGAAATGCAGCGAGGCGAAACGCCAAGCGGACAAAGCTCATTCCACAATGACAGTGAACCTGGGGTTAGCCTTCACCTGCTGGTGAGCACTGAGGAAGAGGAGGAGGGTGAAGAGCAACGCGTGGACAGGTACAAGCCAGTGAGACTTTTTTTTTCCAGGACGTTGACGTAAAGTTTTGGGTGGCCATTTCAGTCCATCACCATCCTAGGAAATAAAAACTCACTGCCAGCAGTTAGCTTAGCCAGGGGGGAGGGGCCGAATTTGAATGTTGAGTTTCCAAACCACAACCAACAAATCCTACCGATTCTGCCGTTAAGTTCGTTGTACTGTAACTTGAATGCTGGTGAGAGGCTGCGCTCAGACGCCAGCTGACATCAGCCCTGCATCACTGATCTGATGTTTAAAGAACGGTTAATGAGTGTTTATTTTAAAAAGAAACTCTACATATGTATGCAGGTACTTAAAGAGGAAACAATGAGGTGCTGTCCTCTGATTTTGATCTAAAACACAGCTGTAAGATTCATATCAGGAAGCAGCCCACATCCATTCAAATGAGTCCACACATGGATATTTTAGATTACTATTATGAGTTTTCATTTTAATTCAGCCAATGTGTCGCTCACCAGTCAATGAGAAATCATAGAAAGCAGAGGAGAGAACTGCAACAAATATACAGCACACAGGTTTGTCATTTTCCTCCCAGAAGAAAACACCTGCTCTTTCCATTTTTCTGGAATAATTCAGCATTTCATCTCATTTTGATTTCACTTCATGTTTTTGACAGCATTGTTTGTGAAACTAACAGAACGCAGCAACGGTCAGTGCAGTGACTTTCCTGCCGGTTTTAACTTCCAGCCAATGGAGACTTTGCAGTGCTTGGTGTAATCAATTCAAATCATAATTTTAACACATTTTTCACATAGTTGATAAGATTCAAGATTCAAGATTTTTGATTTGTCACATGCATGAATGTACATGTACAGCAGCAGTGAAATGTGATGGTAACTACTGTGCAAGTAAAATAAAATAAAATAGAAAAGTATATGTACACCTCTATATACAAGTATAAGCATTAAGTGTAATATAATAAATAGGAAATTAATGGAATGGCAAATTTTTAGGCGGCATATTTACAGGATTTATGTACATAGTAAAGAAGTAATAAGTGGATGCAAATGTTTCAATTAAAAAATGATTTAAAATATGTTTGTTTTGTTTTCCCCTCATTGGATGACTGGATGAGCTGTAGCTCTGACATCTCTGAGGTAAAGCAGCGCTTGTTGTCAGGCGAAAGTCATCTCCCGTTCCCCCCTGCAGAGGAGCACGTGCTATAAGCCTTAGACCAAAGAGGCTTTTCACCTGAAAAGCATTTCTCCTTTGCTGTCTTTGCCTCTGTGTTCTCCTCTCCAGCCAAAAGTGACAAAACGCTGTCCCACTTCAAAAGCCTCGACACCCAGCCGCTGCAGGAGCACGGTCCTGTCTCTCCTCAGGTCCCCAGGCCACAGTTTCAGAAACGCCGCTTTTTAGACGTTTCACATGATGATAAATCGCTGGCTTCATCTGCACAGAACAGGCATGATGGATCATTTGAATCAGCACAGTGTTACTAATTAGCGGCATGTAATGGCTGATCCCCCTGAATGTCAGCACCCATAATCACATGCAGCTTTTGAGGGGAATGCCAATAAGGAAGCTGCATGCTAAAATGTTGGCTGCAGATTGCATGCGACCGCTATTGACTGGCCGACAGGGAAACGTCTGTAATGATTGTGCACAGAGGCCTCTGAGGTGTTTTCAGACTGAATGAATAATGGGTTTGTAGTTTGAATCCAATCACCCTGAAAAAAAAAAATAAAATAAATAAAAAACAAACAAAAAAACGGGTAACTTAAACTTAATAACTTAAAGAAGACTATTGTTCCTCAACTGCGCAAAAAAAAAAAAAATAAAAAAAATAAAAAAAGGTGCAACATGGAGGATCCAGCGTGTATGGTCTGTAATTTTGTCAAAATAGGACTGGTGTTGACCAAGGTATCAACCTCTCATTCCCTCAGCTGTTTAAGTAATAATCTGCAGAATTTTCATATAGACAATAATTTCAGTGTCCTCTGATGTAACTCGACAGTGATTCAGCCTATAGCTATGTTCATGACAGCTTTTCCATTTGCTGCTCTGAACACTCAGGGTCTGGCAGCTCTTTTCCACTGCACTGGAAGTGTGTGTGTTTTTTTATTTTCTTCTTTTTCTTCTTTTATAAAAAGAAAGAGTGCTACATACAGAAACTCCATCAACAAGAATCCCAAGAGAAATTCATCACAGTCCCCGCCCACACTGTGAGACTGACAGATTCTTCTCTTTGGTTGGTTAAATTTACCTGTTTAGGGATGAAAGTACAGACGCCAAAATCATCCACGTGTCCCTGGTAGATGGACCACACACTCTGGCATACGCACTGCATTATCCAGAGGAAGAACTTGACCTTTCGATAACAAAAGGTTGAAAATGATTTTCATAATATGGCTTGAAGACTAATACATATAGCAAAAGTGGTCCAAATTTCCAATGAACAACCACATATTCCTGCACAGTTCAGTGATTTTCAGCAGCACACAGTCTCCCATCACCCACCAGGCTCACGGCCCCAGGATCGCAGTCAAATCCTCACTGTGTCCTTCACTGTGACTGAATCTGTAGAAAACATTTTCCTTACATGAGTGAGACTCTGTCTCTGCGCCGGTTGATCAGCACTGCTGATGTGCTGCTGTAAACAGAGAGGGGAAAAGAGGCGAGATGTCTCACTCGTTAGCTAGCTTGATTATTAACCCTGGAACAAAAACTGTTTTTAAATCAGAATGTCATCGATGAAATCTCTTTTTAAAACAATTTTTTGAATCCTCAAGGTGCAATCTGAAAAGGTCTTGCATTCAAAGCCTGGTAAAATCAGACTCTAGCGTAAACTGTGTGATATTTTCACAATACTGTCTGTTACTGAATTTGCCAAAATAGAATTATGCCCACAATATAAGTAGCCAGCATTAGGTTGAGTAGAACTGCAGTCCTTCCTTAAGCATTTCACTGGGGTTTTAAACACCGAACATGCACACAGACTTTAAAAAATGTTGCCCTCGTCCTATCTCAGCTGACAGGTGCACATGTGCGGCGTTGATGGGGCAGGGCGTACAGATTGCGTCGCGACGGCGTTGTCAGCCTGCGGGTCTTTTATTTTGAAAGGAGGTTTTTCAAGACTAACTCTCTACAACCTCCACTACAACCTGCTAACACTCAACAGAGCGTGTGCTAACATGTTAGCGTGGAGCAGCGGAGGGAGTGATCTACCGGGGACACGCCGATGATGTTCTCACCATTTACCAGGTACATCCACCAGGATCAGCATCTCTCTCTCTCTCTCCCTGTGTCCGCAGCGGGACACTCTCTCCCCCTCACGTCCCCCGTGGAGTCTTGTCACCGTGTTGTCACGAGCCGCCTGTGAACACAACACGACGCCATCCCATCGATCAATAAAGGCAGACTGGGCGAGCGAGGCACAGGCAGAGCATGGGAGAGAGAGAGAGAGAGGGTTGTAAGATGGATGGAGAGCGGTCTCCTCTCGTTTGTCCATCCTGTTCAGTCTGTAGTCCGCATTACCTGGATCACAGAGCACACTCTCCCTGTGGGGCCAGAACACACACACACACACACACACACACACACACACACACACACACAGGAACATAGGCAGGAATATCTACAGGAAAACACACACAGAAATACACATAAACAAATTTCAAGGAACATAGGAGCAGACACACATTGCAATAGACAGGAAGACACACATCAGAATACACACACACACACACACACACACACACACATATTGCACATACGCACTGGCACACAAGGGCAAACAATCAATTTACACCACTTAGTTGGTCATTTGGAGCTCATCGCTTGGTTTTTATCTTCACTGAGTATTGATTCCAGTCAGACAGAGAGAGGAGAACAGTGTCTCATCTTTTCCAGAGAGACATTTATCTAACATTTTCAATCATCGGGCTCAAACAAATACCCCCAAGAAAATAGTTCATAACGGTCACATTTTATCCTGACAGTCCAACGCTGATTCTCACCTCAACATCACGTGACTACAATGTGTCACTAATAGGTCTGCTGAGCTTCAGGTGAGCGGTGCACACTGCACATACTCAGTGTCTGGGTTACACTTCAAGGACCAGACCGGTTTGTTTTGTTTGTTCGTTTGCATGTTGTATAAAAATGCACAAATCCCTCGCATTGTTCTCAACCATTTTCCAAACCATACTGTTTTTGGTGTTGGATATTCCAATAACTAAGTTAATAAGTTAAGTTTACTCATACAGCACCTTTTACAAACACATCAAGTAAAATATGTAAAATAAAAATAGACATATAGATATATAGCTGTAGTTATATATATAACTACAGCTATATATCTATATGTCTGTCTGTCTCTATATATATAGAGACAGACACAGACACACAGATATATACATGTACAGTACAGGCCAAAAGTTTGAACACACCTTCTCATTCAATGCGTTTTCTTTATTTTCATGACTATTTACATTGTAGATTCTAACTGAAGGAATCAAAACTATGAATGAACACATGTGGAGTTATGTACTCAACAAAAAAAAGGTGAAATAACTGAAAACATGTTTTATATTCTAGTTTCTTCAAAATAGCCACCCTTTGCTCTGATTACTGCTTTGCACACTCTTGGCATTCTCTCCATGAGCTTCAAGAGGTAGTCACCTGAAATGGTTTTCACTTCACAGGTGTGCCTTATCAGGGTTAATTAGTTCATCCGAGTCACCAGCCTCAGAAATGGCAAGTTAACAGCAGCTCAGATCAGAGAGCAGATAAATGCCACACAGAGTTCTAGCAGCAGACCCATCTCTAGAACAACTGTTAAGAGGAGACTGCGCCAATCAGGCCTTCATGGTCAAATAGCTGCTAGGAAACCACTGCTAAGGAGAGGCAACAAGCAGAAGAGATTTGTTTGGGCCAAGAAACACAAGGAATGGACATTAGACCAGTGGAAATCTGTGCTTTGGTCTGATGACTCCAAATTTGAGATCTTTGGTTCCAACCGCCGTGTCTTTGTGAGACGCAGAAAAGGTGAACGGATGGATTCCACATGCCTGGTTCCCACTGTGAAGCATGGAGGAGGAGGTGTGATGGTGTGGGGGTGTTTTGCTGGTGACACTGTTGGGGATTTATTCAAAATTGAAGGCACACTGAACCAGCATGGCTACCACAGCATCCTGCAGCGACATGCCATCCCATCCGGGTTGGGTTTAGTTGGACGATCATTTATTTTTCAACAGGACAATGACCCCAAACACACCTCCAGGCTGTGTAAGGGCTATTTGACCAAGAAGGAGAGTGATGGAGTGCTGCGGCAGATGACCTGGCCTCCACAGTCACCGGACCTGAACCCAATCCAGATGGTTTGGGGTGAGCTGGACCGCAGAGTGAAGGCAAAGGGGCCAACAAGTGCTAAACACCTCTGGGAACTCCTTCAAGACTGTTGGAAAACCATTTCAGGTGACTACCTCTTGAAGCTCATCGAGAGAATGCCAAGAGTGTGCAAAGCAGTAATCAGAGCAAAGGGTGGCTATTTTGAAGAAACTAGAATATAAAGCATGTTTTCAGTTATTTCACCTTTTTTTGTTGAGTACATAACTCCACATGTGTTCATTCATAGTTTTGATGCCTTCAGTGAGAATCTACAATGTAAATAGTCATGAAAATAAAGAAAACGCATTGAATGAGAAGGTGTGTCCAAACTTTTGGCCTGTACTGTATATATCTATATATCTATATCTATATCTATCTATCTATATCTATATCTATATCTATATCTATATATACACATATATAATCACCAAATAAATGTAGCAATAACAGTACATTTTGTTTGCATAGGGCTTCTCTTAGTACTCAAAGACACTTAACAGTAAAATGAGATGAAAATGAGATGAAAAAAAATCACATGCAATAACAATACAACAAAGAAAATAAAGTAGATAAATTGGTAACTAACCCATTTATTACCAAATTTTTCCCAGACACAAAAATATCCAAATCATGTGTCATTAGTAGCCCTTTGAAACAATCAATCATAATTTTTAGAAATTTTCATGGAAAAGTGTGTGAAAAAGTGTGTTTTATGATCGGTCACAATTGTGACCGGTGGGATAATGTGTTGTATCAACCATTGGACAGACTGAATATAGGCCTATTTGACCTATGCAGTTTGTGTGTGTGTGTGTGTGTGTTTGTGTTTGTGTTTGTGTTTGTGTTTGTGTGTGTGTGTGTGTGTGTGTGTGTGTGTGTGTATGTGTGTAAAGTTAGGTAGAATTACAGTTGTGTTCAAAATTATTCAACCCCCACTGCAAGTGTTTTAGCAAGTTTGACATTTATTTTTTTATCTTGTTCATAATCAGATCAAATAAGGACTTGTAAAACAGACAAATGCAACTTAAATTACAACAATATTTTTTCTATTATACCAAAAAATGTCCTTTCTGTGATTACCTCATTGACAAATTTATTCAACCTTTTAGTCACATACATCCTTAGTACTTAGTACAATACCCTTTGGCAGTAATAACGTCCTTCAGACGTGAAACATAGCTTGACACAAGTTTCTTGCAGTGATCTACAGGTATCTTAGCCCATTCCTCAAGGGCAAAGGCCTCCAGTTCATTGACATTCTTGGGCTTGTGTGCTGCAAGTGCCTTCTTCAAGTCCCACCAGAGATTTTCTATGGGATTTAAGCCGGGCGATTGCGATGGCCACTCCAGAATCTTCCAGCCCTTCTTCTGCAACCAAGCCATGGTAGATTTGGAGGTATGCTTGGGATTGTTGTGCTGATGGAAGGTCCAACGTCTCCCAAGCTTCAGCTTTGTCACTGATTGCATGACATTTGCACCCAAGATCTCCTGGTAGTTAACTGAATTCATGGTACCTTGCACACGCTGGAGATTCCCTGTACCTGAAGAAGCGAAACAGCCCCAGAGCATAACTGACCCACTGCCATGCTTCACAGTAGGCAAGGTGTTCTTTTCTTTATAGGCCTTGTTCTTCCTCCTCCAGAGATATCGTTGATCCATAGGCCCAAAGATTTCCAATTTTGTCTCGTCACTCCAGAGAACAGTATCCCAAAACCTTTGTGGTTTGTCCACGTGGTTTTTGGCATACTGGAGTCGACTCTTCTTGCGCTTTGGAGTCAGCAGGGGGGTGCACCTGGGAGTTCTGCACGGAGGCCTTCATCCCGCAGTGTGCGCCTTATTGTCTGGGCCGAAACATGAATACCTCCCCCTGGCAAGTCCTGTCGCAGTTCCTCAGCTGTCGCCCACGGATTTTTCTCCACCTTTCGTTTCAGGTACCGGACAGCAATCGCTGACAGCATCCTCTTTCTGCCACGCCCATGTAGCGTTTCCACTGTGCCTTTAGCTTTAGACTTGCAAATTATGCTTCCAGTTGTGTCTCTTGAAATGTTTAATGTCTTTGCTATCTTTTTATATCCATATCCTTGGTAATGAAGAGAAATTACCTGTTCTCTTGACTTCTTTGACCATCCCCTGGACTTCACCAGTACTTTTAAATCTGCTTAATAATTGCTCGTTATGGTTCTGTTCACATCTACAGGTGTTTTCAACACCTGATTGAACACACCTGATTGAGACCTCAGTTCTTAAGAGTGGTAATCTTTAAGGGGTTGAATAATTTTGTCAATGAGGAAATCACAAAAATTACATTTGTTAGTGTATTAGAAAAAGCATTTTTGTAATTTGAGTTGCATTTAGCTAATTTACAAGTCCTTGTAAGATTTCATTATAAAAAAGATTTTAAAAAATAAATAAATAAATAAATAAATGTTAAATTTCCTAAAACCCTTTACTGCAATGGGGGTTGAATAATTTTGAACACAACTGTAGTTGGCTAGCTAGTCTTCCTGGGGTCCGTGTGTGTGTGTGTGTGTGTGTGTGTGTGTGTGTGTGTGTGTCTGTGTCTGTGTCTGTGTGTGTCTGTGTGTGTGTGTGGTGTGTGTGTAAAGTTAGGCAGAAAGGTAGGTAGCAGCAGAAAGTTAGGTAGAACAGTTAGCCTATGTGTATTAGCATGTAGATACAATGGGTTATCCCACCGGTCACTATTGTTGCCGGTGACATGTTTGTGAGTTCTATGACCACACTGAACAAAGTTGTGTAATTTCAAATGAATACATCAATACTAGACACCTTAAACATGATGTGTACCAAAAATCTATGTCCTATCTTTATGTTAACATACTTTACTAAGCTTTTCTTTGGGAGCTTTGTTGCTGCCATCCTCTTCTCTTGGCGCAAACACGACGTAAACAGCTCTGGTCATGTGACAATTTACAGTAAACATGCGACACTGCACATATTTCATTGAGACCCTTTCTTATTTCAATATTTGCTGGAAATGCATTGATAGATCATTCAGTAACATTTTTATAGCCTTAGAAATGAAACATTTTTTTACGGTCACTATTGTGACCGGTGGGATTAAATGGGCTAATTTAATGACATATATTTCCCAGCTACCGTAACAGATTACAATCACATTTATTTTAATTACGTGTGTTTAGTTGCTCCGCAACTCTGCATTACACTGATTCATGACACTTTCATGTACAGACACAACAAGCCATTCAGCCACCTGACAGACTAGCAGTGTAACGACAGCTGAGGCCGGAGCTGCACTGTGTCAAACCTCTGCTCAGATGATCAGATCAGATTAGCAGCAGCGGTCGCAGCCCACAGCCACTTAGTCAAATCATGCAGGGATAACCGAACACTTCACACCGAGGCCATCTAACCATTACATAGCTGCTGCCACAGACTGTTTCTCACTGGCATCTGTGTGTGCGTGTGTGTGTCTCCATTTGTTTATGACTCCATGTATCCAAAGACTCACACCTGATATTGCAGGCATTTGGCCAACAGTTTCACCTAGATTGACCTACAGGGAGATTGCCATAGTTTACACTTCCTGTATCAGTGTCATTACATGGTATTTTGCCAAACAATATCCCTGTGACATTTGTATGACAAGAGTGGTTATGCAAAATCAGCAGATTGCATGGTGTAGATGAATTTAGTAAGAAAATAATTCAACATAAGTAAGACTCAGGCAGCCACCAGGGTGCAGGATAACTTATGTCCATCCATATTAATGCAAATTTCAAATTTGTGTTAAACACAGTTTTCAAGATAAAATTCTGAGTCTGTTTTTTTATTATTATTATTATTATTATTATTTTTACAAAGACAGAATGCTGCAGAAACCAAAAAACTGATGTTTGACTTCTTCCACTCCACACCCATTTTTCAGACACAGTTTTTGTGGTGGATAGGGGATGTTGAGGGCGGAGATAAACCGTCAACAGTAGAAGAGCCGCATAGAAGATTCTTCATCTGAATTCTGCTCACTGAAATCAAGCGTGGAGCTGTAATAGTAATGTGATAGGATGCAACAAGTCAGCTGGTGAAGTTTCTTCCTAGATATTCCACCATCAGCTGGAAGTGGTGTTACTGCCACCAGGTGGCAGCACCACATAAAGTTACAGAGCGGGGTCACCGAGCGCTGAGGCTCATAGTGCGTAAAAGTGGCCGACGCTCTGCTGACTCAGTAACTGCAAACCTCCTCTGGCATCAACATCAGCACAGAAACTGAGCGCTGGGAGCTTCATGGCCGAGCGGCCACATGCAAGCCTTACATCACCAAGCTCAACGCCAGGCATTGGAAGGAGTGGTGTAAAGCACGCCGCCACTGGACTCTGGAGCGGTGGAAACGTGTTTTGTGGAGCAACCAATCATGCTTCTCTATCTGGCGGTCTGATGGAGGAGTCTGGGTTTGGGGAACGCCAGGAGAACGTTCCCTGCCTGACTGTGCAGTTTGCTGGAGGAGGGATAACGCTATGGGCTGGTTTTTCTGGGGTTGGTCTCGGCCCCTCAGTTCCAGTTAAGGGAAATCTTAATGCTTCAGCTCACCAAGACATTTTGGACAATTCTCTGCTTCCAGCTTTGTGGGAATAGTTTGGGGAAGGCCCTTTTCTGTCCCAGCATGACTGTGCCCCAGTGCACAAAGCAGCTCCATAAAGGCATGGCTGGCTGAGTTTGGTGTGGAAGAACTTGACTGGCCCACACAGAGCCCTGATCTCAACCCCATCCAACACCTCTGGGACGAACTAGAACAGAGACTGGGAGCCATGCCTTCTCGTCCAACATCAGTGTCTGAGCTCACAAATGCTCCTCTGGATGAATGGGCAAAAATTCCCACAGACACACTCCAAAATCTTGTAGAAAGGCTCCCAGAAGAGTGGAGGCTGTTCTAGCTGGAAAGGGGGACCAACTCCATATTAATGCCTGTGGGTTTAGAGTGCGGCATCATAAAAGCTCCTGCAGGTGTAATGCGTAGATGGTCCAATAATTTTGTTCATATAGTGTATATATAACTTCACTGGGCATCACTTGGCATGGAAATTAAGAACAACAAGGCTATTTTAGAGAAAAAGAAATACAGAAGGAATACAATAGCATAGAAAGTCAAGAGGGACTGTCCCATCCCCGATGAAAGTGAAAGAGAAAGTTTACAGGGACTTTCTTGTCACTGTCTTGCAACATGAAAAATACCACAAGCTGTTACTACCCCCCCTTTCAAGCCAGCAACAGGTGCATAATGGGCAGGGTGGAGGTCCAAGCCTGGGGCATCAAAAGCAATTAGGATAATTAGGTATATGTTATCCTGCTATGACCTTGTGTGTGAGCAGCATCAGTTCATACTACATAGAAAATGTATCCTTGTATCCTATTTGCTGCATTTTAATTTTGATCCATTAAAAGAAATTTAAAACAATACCTCCAAAAGTTATGCCTTGGGTTTGAGGCTGTAGAATATCTCAGAAAACTTCAGCAGATTATTCACAGATGACCTGCTAATTAGTTTTCTTTTTTCTTTCTTTCTTTTTTTTTTTTCTTACCAAACGTTCATGTTTAGAGTAGTTGTTTGAAAATGGGAACTAGATAAAGTGTTTTTCAAAACAAAGTTACAAAATGCTTTACAGAACAACATGATAAGTTTGTCCAGAGCTATGCCAGAGCAGAGCGAGGCAGATAAGAAGTAAACAGAACAAAGCAGAATGTAAACATGTGTGATGTTGAAATTTCATCGCTACTTTCATGGGTTTTGCATGACTTTCTGTTTATCATTTATATGCACAGAAAGAGGAACCTATTTGAAGTTGGCTTCCCTGGAAAACGACTACAGTTTAAACTGTGGACTGACTCATGCAAATATGCTGGCAAAGGATTTGTCGGCTATTTCTATTTGACTTACATGTGAGAATACAATGAAATGGTGTGTGTGTGTGTGTGTGTGTGTGTGTGTGTTTGCATGTTTGCTTCTGTGCACTCATCAATAAATGGCATCTGACATATGCAGTTATGAGCAGGTGTACCAGATAGGACTCTTGGTTTTGCCGTGCATGTTAACATGCCCAAACAACAGTCCAGAGGCCTGTATCACGAAGCAAGCTTAGTTTTCCTGGATTGCTCAGACCTATCCGGATACACTAATAACCAGCGAGTTGATAACGCTGGTTATCAACTCGCTCATTTGGTCACAGGTTTGCCTCATCAAGAGCCGTGAATGCGCATGTATAAGGGGTGGGTTCCGAGGCAGCAGACCAATCACAAACATGAGCGACAAGGAAAAACGCACAGCGTATGTCAAGGCGGAGGAGCAGCATATTATAGCCTACTGAAAAAGTATGAGGAGGAAAAACAACATTTACATGGTAAATCAAACACCGCGGCTGCCGTGAAGAGAAGGCAGAACGCTTGGCAACGAATTGCAGACTGCATAAATGCGGAAGTTACACATCAGTGGCTCAAGTTTCCACATCTGACACTGAAACCCATGAAATCACTGCACTGCACAGATGTGTTGTGTGTATGACAGGTATAATTGAATTCCCCCCGGTGTAATTCCCTTCAGCTGTCAATCAGGCCCACTCTCTCACCCAGGAATAATTTGCCCCCAAAATATTTAGAGCTAATTAATTGTGCCATTTTAAATGTCCCTAAAATGTTGTGAAACTCCTCTAAAAATACTTTTAATTATCAAATTTCCTTTAATGATCTCGCATTTCTGTTTTCCTCTCCTACAGTGTCAGCTCTGTATAGCAGGCAGCTGTTAGCCAGGCTGAAGTGCTGCTTCACATCAGTATTACAGCCTCTCTCTCATACAGAGAGTTGTCGGCAAAATGTTACGGATTTGATTGGTACAGGAAAATCCTTTCACGCCATAATGCTCTCCTTATTTGGACTCATTGTCCTCCATGATTGGGCAGGCCACGTTTTGGCAAACAGCTGATTGGCCAGGGGGCGGTGCTTTATGTAGGATTCAATCCTACAGGTTCAGGATAGATTTTATATCCCGATCAGAGGTGAACGAGCTTTGTGATACAGAAAATCAGGAGTTGAGCCTGAAGTTATCTCGCTAACCCCTTAATCCCGCTTCGTGATACAGGCCTCTGGTCATACTTTCAATCTTAAGAGAGGAATTGCCTAAGATAGGGTTTTCCCAGTTTCATATTACAGAGGCAAATTCTTCTATCAAAACTAAGCTTAAGAATCCTAATCCTAATAATAATAATGACAGAATTATTATTATTATTATTATTGTAGTTGTTGTTGTTGTTATTGTTGTTATTATTGTTATTATTGTTATTATAAACTAAGAGCATTAATTTTGTCAGCTGCACCACAACCAGGAGAGCCTCCTGCATCCTGTTGGGCTTGTCCAAAGCTGGTGGCAGCTGCTGGGCTACATGCAGGGTCACATGCCGGGGGAGGAGCCTGGATCAGCTGATGAGCGTTTTGTCATCAAACAGCAACACTGTTCAGTCTGCCTTAAGCCTCTCAGAGAATCGGCTGCCTGCTGATATTCTGTTGGTTCTGTACAGCAGCCGTATGGATTAAACAAGTTAGCGAGCGCTGCCTGGTGGACAGGTGACATGGTTAGGGTAGCTTCATGCTCATCCTAAAGTTAGGAGGGTTCTTTCTTTCTTTGCTCTGAGGATTTTGAGGTAGTTAGGATGCTAGTGTAATATACTTTTCCTATCTCAGCAATCAGACGTCAGGTAATTTTGTGTGTAGCACATACATAAAACACATACATCTACACTAAATACAAAGACACACATAGATTACTCAGACCTATCATACATAAATTTCCTAACACAGAGAATAAATAAAATAAATAATCTAAGTGGTCTACAATAAATAATCTAACCAGTAAAACCTGCCCTTACTTAAGATGCACTTTTCATTGGGTGATCATTTGTACACATCACACCGCTGCCCATAGCTTGTTTCGTTGTGTGATTGCCATGGGAAGAAATGAGCTTTTGGCCCGATTTGTTCTAATATTGGGATGTCTGTACCTTCGCCCTGAGGGGAGAAGCATAAATTCCCCTGAGGGTGGGTGGGTTTTATCCATGCAGACCTTGTCTGCCTTTTGGGTCAGCCTGGTCAGATAAAGATGGTACAGATCAGTCTGCTGCCTCCCAGTGATCTCCCCACTAGTTCTCACAAGTTTCCCCAGTTTGTTTCTATGGGTGACTTTAGAATTACCATACCAACATACAATGCAATAAGCAAGAATACTCTCAATAAAAGCCTTATAAAATAAAGTTAAAATTTTGCTATCAATGTTAAAAATTTTTTAGCTTCTTAATGAAGTACATGCGCTGCTGACCCTTTTTAAAAATAGCATCTGCACACTGATACCAGGATAGTTAATGATCTATCGTAAGACCAAGATATTTGTACTCAGTTCCCATCTCTATCATTTCTTCCTTTATCATGGATAGGGTGTGTGTGGGGGGCTCACGTCTAAAATCGAAGACCAACTCTTTGGTCTTTGATATATTTAACTGCAAATGTGATGCCTCACACCAGCTCACAAAATCACTTAACACTGGTCCATGCCCAATTTCATCCTGCTTCAGTAGGTTAACTATAGCAGTATCATCTGCAAATTTAATTATATGTCTCCCAGGGTGAACACTGCGACAGCAGTCAGTATATAAGATGTATAAGAGTTGGACAGAACACTGCCTTGCAGCTTAGGAAGTTTCTGTAATATGGGTCCTGAACTCATGGTCCTGTATTATGCATAAATTGTAAATGTATATTCTGCACAATTTATATTATATTTAAAATACCAGAATCATTTATGATTTGAAATATTTCAAATAATGTTTTTAAAACTGCTTTTTAAAATAATAAGACCACAATGCCAACAATTTTGACTTGATCAGCAGCTAGTTAGTAAAAGTTGGAGATCAAAGTGGAGTCGGGCAGGCAGAGAAATACAGGTCCGACCAGAGGAAAAGGACTTTGGAAAAGAGAAGGAAAATGGTGTATTTGACCCTTTGACTTAAAGCTACATTAAGCAATACTCCTTACAATGCGAGAGTCATCGGTGTGAGTTTTTTTTTTTTTTTTTTTTTTTCAGCATACATTTTACAGGCAGCCTGTTGTTATTTCCTGATTGTGTATCGGCCTAAGAGTAAGCTCCTCCTCTCCCTCCTCTTCACCCCCTCACCTCTTCAGCCTCATCCAAAGCGTCCCTGAAACGTCACATTCTGCTGATACACAGATCCAGATTTCAGATCAGAGTGCCTCTGTGGCTGCAGTCAGCGCAGCGGCCACAGATAAAGTTCATTGAAAGCAGCACCACCTTGTAGCTGAAAGGGTGCAGCTTCACCACATTTTCATACTGGAACTCAGAGACAAAATTCAGAGCCTTGAGAGCGTGAAATGTAGCCTCATTTCCATCCAAAAAAAAAAAAACCTTTTTTGCCTTAACTTTGGAGTTTTGTATGGGTGCTCTACTGTGAACCCAGAAGCAAGACTGACCCTGTTTCTTTATAAATGGAGTTTGAACTCTAAGAACCCTCTAGTGGTCAGAAATCACTTATTGCAACTTTAGGGCAACTTTAAAATAAACAGGAAAAACTGTGAAATTACACTTTGCAAAATGACTCTGAGCACTGAACTGAACTTTTTAAGTGTTACCTAGCACCAGTCACTGATCCAGAAGCTTTTTTTTTTGACAATGCACACTCAGGCTCATTATTTCAGAGTGAGCTGGACAAAACATAGTGAGATATAATGTAGTTATTCAGTGGACAGATCTGAGGCCTGTACCATAAAGCTGGATTAACATAGCCGGGCTTTCTCTTACTTATCTGGCTTCACTTAACCAGACATCAGCACTCCGGATTTTCGGTACCATAAAGCCGGTTATCAACTCGCTAATTCAATCCAGGCTTTTCCAATCTAGATCTGTGCGCGCTCACATAAAAAGGGGGGAGTTTGCTGCATGCGACCAATCACAGACATGGAAAAATCTACCCGAGCTGCATACTTTACAACGACGAAGCAGACAATAATCATTAATAAATACGAGGAATATAAATCAATAATCCAGGCAAAAGGCAACACAGTTGCAGCTGCCAACAGCCGCAAGGAATGCTGGCAAAAAATCGCCGACTGTGTCAATGCATAAATTAGTGCGATTATAATATTACTTCCGCACCATGACGGCACGAGTAGATCTGACTACAGTAACATTTGTGTGTTCAGTAAATGAATGTGTCTCCCACTCAGCCATACATTCCTGCAGAAGAACTGGCCCTCTCTAACAGTGAGGGGCGACCCTCGCTGGGCCGCTGCCTTCAGTTTGAGTTTCGTCAGAATCGTCACTTTGATTCAACTGGTTTTGATATTTCATTATATAAACCATCTGAAGCCTCATGTTTATTCTGCAGGTTAAAATATTATTTCACTGTCACTTAAAGACTGTAAAGCATTTGGCACCAACTCTCCTGGACTTTTCAGGGCAGACTCCCTAAATACTAAATATGAGCAAACTAATGGAAACCTAAAGGAGCCCAGAGGCTGGTGTTTATTTAATCAGGCTTTTATTTAACCCTCTGAATTAAATTCCCCTCATTTATTTTCAAAAACATTTTTTAAAAAGTCATTACATCAGTCTATCAATTTTTGGTCGGACAGTGCAGAGTCATAAGTTAAAAAAATACAAGAAGAATTGTAAAATGTATTAATAAAAGAAGAAGAAAGGGAAAATGGGCAGGCCATTTTCCAAGAGAGCTGATTGGTCAGTAGGTGGGGCTTTTCTACCTGCTGAGCTCTTATCCTGAACTTAACCTGCTCCAGAGCAGGTTAGGTGTTCAGCATATGTTACCACGGCAACGTAGCCCGATAAAAAGTAAGCCACCTTTCTGGTACAGAAAAGCCAGGGTTAAGCCTGACGTTAGCTCGCTGAGCCCAAATCCAGCTTTATGGTACAGGCCTCTGCTGAGCTGCTATGTTTCAAAAAAGACAGAAAGTCAAGAGCTGATCTGTCTGTCACTCAGCGTCTGTCTGTCTTTCTCGCCTCTCAGCAGGAGACAGACTGTATAATATACACTGTCATTTCACTCGTTTTTTTCCCCGTGCTCTGTGTTTGTGTGTGTGTGTGTGTGTGTGTGTGTGTGTGTGTGTGCATATTTTCAGTGTGTATCAGGGTAATACATCATTCATATCGTCATCTCTCTTTCATGCTGGAGGTGAGCGAGTGTGTGGTTTGGTGTCCATTCGCATTTGTTTGTTCACACACACGTACAGTACACACACACACACACACACACACACACACACACACACACACACACACACACACACTGTTGGAGTCTCATCAGTGACCCCCGGTGGGCCTCCTCCCTGCCCCCCCCCCCACCCCGATGTCCCTTCATGTCGCTGTGATTGACATCTGGTGAGATGTGGGCGAAGCTGCAGCTCAGTGTGTCACCACTGTCATGTCTCGCCCCGAGGCGGGACTTTTAGTGCCGTGTCTGGAGGGCGCGGGGGGCATTAGAGCTCCTCACCTCGCCGTGATGCAACCTGGCAAGGGAGGGGAGGATAACTGAAAGGAGGAGCCGAGGTAAGTCGTCCTGCCCTGATTTGAGGGTTTGGCCAAAGTCCCTCGTCTCCCCCCCCTTGTTTTTGCTCTCATCCTGCATCCTGGACCGTCCTGGGACCTTCACAACCTCGCCTTCCCCCTCCTCCATTATCGCGCTTTCTTTCATTATCATTTTCTTTTCTTTGTTGTTTTCTTTTTCTTTCTTCCTTAGTTTTTTGTTCTGTATTTATATATCTACTCTTTGTTTTGTTTTTCTTCTTTCTTCCCCGCTTTCTTTCTGACTTCCTTTCACCCGTCCTCATTCAAAGATCAACTTTCTGAAGCTACATCGACCAAACTAACTCTAACCTACAAGTGGGTCTTGTTTACAGGAGTACAGCTTTAATATTTAATATTTTTCCTTTTTTTCCAGTCTTTGTATAACCCTCTCGCTCCCCACCCCCCTTGCCCTGAAGCGATGGGTGACGGTGGCCCCCGCCCTCTCTGACGCTGTGGGAATGGGACCACAGGGGAGAAAAGCTCACAGTCTGATGTGGATCTACCTCCTCTGTCACTGTGAAACAGTGATGATATAATTCCCCTGAACGCTGCTTTCACCTATAGCAAAAATCTCCTTCTATGATAATTATTATATTATTAACGATATTTATGGAACATTGTTTTTTTGTTACAAAGTGTTTAGCAAGAATACACAAAAGTACAAAGATAAGCCAAAAATAAAAATAAAATAAAATGAAAATGGGTGAAAATAACAGCACACAATCAAGCCAAATTGTGCAAAAACACAAATAAAAACAAGGATCAAAAATGGGTTTAAGTGATGCAGCGTACAACACAGATCATTCAGTTGAATGGCGACAAGACTAAAGACCTCCTTGTCCTCCCTTCTCACTTCCTTGGTCCCTCGTCATGATGTCATGATGATGTCATGGCGAGGGAGCCTCTGTTGTGGCTTGATCCTTGGATCTAGGCACGTTGGCAGGCTGAGGGAGTCCATGTTTTTTTTTTTTTTTTTTTTTTTATGCAGGAATGAATATGGATATTTTTCAGATTATTGGGGTTTCAGAATATTGGGTCTTCGGACCAATGGGCCATCCCCGTAACCACGGCCTGGATGTATATGGAAAAACATGAGATTCCTTTCATATTTTCTTATTTGACAGTCAAGAACCCTACAAGCTGTTTTCTTTGGTGCATGTTAAAGGTGCACTACGTAAAGTCAGTTGAAGTGAGGATGTTTTGACTCTGCTGATCAAAAACACGGAATAAGTAAATTTCCACACGGTCCTCATCATCAGGCTGATTCACTCACAGGTTGTGTGGTAAATTTCAACAATTCACCTGTAAAAAATAAGTAAAGGACAGTTCTCTGTGGAGAAAAAACAGCACAAATGGCACATTTCACCACGTGGCACTGCGGAGCTGGAAGCTCTGAATGGACTTCGCCTCTTTGCAGGGCTGCATTTTCCTTCTCGACACAGTGCTTTTATTTTGGAACGTGTCAGACAGTGATCCTGTTGGTAAGTAAAAGGAAAGTTTTATTACACTCTTGCAGCAGCACTGAGATAAATAATTTGCTCCTTTTTCCATTTTTGCTTCGCTTTCATGAAAGTGTCTGGGCAATAAGATCAGCCTTTACCTTCTGTGCGTGTGTGTGCGTGCGTGCATGCGTTTATATTACCTGTTTGTGTAAGTGCATTCATATTTTGTTCCTGCATCTCTGAGTTGGCATGTGCACCTGCTGGCAGCACATGCAAGAGTGTTTGTCTGTTTGTACATGCCTATATGAGCTTGTGTGTGTGTGTGTGTGTGTGTGTGTGTGTGTGTGTGTGTGTGTGTGTGCACGCGTATGTCTCAGAGGTGTAGTAAAGGCAGGGAGTGCTGGTCTGGGGAAAGCAGAGGCAGACTAATGGATATTATCCTAATGGGCGGCAGCAGGACTATTCGGGGCAATTAGAGCAGGAAAGAGAGCGAGCGGGTATCGGCACTGATGGGCCTGCAGCGACTCGACTAATGAACAGGACGGAGGAACGAGACCATCAGCTACACTGCAGGTTAAAGTGATTTTTCACTTGGCCAGAACATTTTAGGAGAACGAGCGTCCACTTCCCTCAGTACAGAGGCCTTGCAGCTGTGTTACAAATCCCCCCAGACAGCAGGCGGGGCCAGAGGCAGCAAATAAGGGATAAATACTATCTAACAACCAGCCACGAAACATGGAGCAGCTGAGCCACATCGCTGTAGTGAGACTGTAGATCCTCAGTAACAGTCTAAGCAAAACTGAGCAGTAATACAGCTTACTGGGACAAAGTAAACCTGACCTGTCTTTTGTGCTAGTCTCCACTCCACAACATGAGTTTTGACAAAAGTCAGCCCAGAGATAATAGAGTGGTGAAGTCCCGCCCCTTCCGGTCGGCCCCCATGGGACCTTTCGGAGCGAAAAAAAATGAATGGTGTTCAATGGACAGAAAATAGTTATTTTTTGGTCCCCCCGTCGTTATGCCATGGATTACACAAATGTTGTTTATAGGCTTAAATAACAAATTTTCATGTCAAGAGTTTGACCGTTTATTGCGCCATTGCTCAGTGAAATGCTGTTGAGAAAACACAATTAGAAAGACTACATGCTGTGTCGCGTATGTGACGTCACGTCATCGCCGTTTCCCTCCATCCAGATTCAAGTCAAGATGCCGGTGTGTTTTGTTCCCGATTGTCCGCGTCTCCGAGGGCCGACGGAGCGCCGGGCCGGGCGGGAGGGCGAGCGGACCCCGCCGCCGGGCGGAAAAACTCAGAACCTCAAAAACTCAGCGCGGAGCAGAGAAATTGCCATGTCTGTTGTAGGCTTCCAGTGCGGGTGGTGACGTAAATCATTCGCACCGAGAGCAGCGAAGAGTTGTAGTTCTCACACAAAACCTAGCATTATTAATATTCTTTGCGCTAAATTGTAGTCTTCTTTGCGTGAAAAATGATCTTTAAATATCACAAACAACATATGTGAAATCCATGGCACAATTCAAGCGGGACCAGAAAATAATTTTTATCTACCCATTGGATCGCATTCATAATTTTTTGCTTTTGAGGACCCATGTACCGGAAGTGGGTGGGCAGGACTTCACCACTCTATATGTCAGGGAAATATTCCACGAATATGTGGCTCCACATCCAGGGGGCAACATAGAGTGAAACGGACAGCTATCAACGGCACGTTTCCAGAAAATTAGCTTTCTAAATGCTAATAATTTTTTTTTTTTTACTTTGCACTGCTCAAAACAAGCACACACGGGTTAAGAAAATCCGCCTCTCTATGAGTTTAGATGAAATCTGGAACCATTTGCTAAAAAAAATAAATATGGTCTTTGTTGTTTGTTTATAGATAATGTTCGCCAGCTAATATTAGGCAGGAAAAGTTAGCTAATATTTCTTAACAATTTTATTAACCATGACCTTTTCCTGACCATAATGAAGTAGTTTTAGTGGCTAACGAAGGCAACAAATGAAAAGTGAAAGCAAATGAAAGCTAACGATTGAAAGTGGCTAAAGTAGCTAACGAGCTAAAGTTAGCTAGCAATCGTGCATGCATGACTATTACCAGACATGTGACGCTGGCACAGGCTCCACCACATTGGCTTTAAGTGTAATTGATATGCAATAAATTTTTGGTTCAGAGACGTTGACATTTCAATGTGTGTGTTGATTTGCAGAAATGTAAAATGGCAGCGGCACAAATTTCCCTTTGACATTGGGGGGGGACGCATTTAGCGAGGGGTCAGGGGGTCAAGAGGGGTGCCAAAGTAATATACATTATAATTTATAAATATTGGGACTTGTCCCCCATGACCCCCCCTAAAATTTGCGCCTGTGTAAAATGGCAACATTTTCCTCTGGTGACTGGGTTGCGTACACTGTGAGAGAGAGTGCCGACGAGGAGAGGAAGTATAAATGACAATAAAGTGCAAAAACTGCCGAAGAATCCCATCACTCCAACATCATAACCTCCGAGCAGCAGTTGCAGCTCTTGAGCCAAAATGGCGCAGATGAAGCTGTCAGGCTGCGCAGGAGCCGGGAGCGGCGCTGGCTTGGTTAACAGGAGAGCTTCTGACAGTCGTAGTAACTTTCATAACAGCTGCTGAAATGCTGGATGCAATTTTAATGAAGCCTTTTCACAAACCTTTACACTAATGAAGCACAGAGCTTATTCACACTGCAGGCCTACACGCGAGGGCGGCTCTGGAAACATCTTCCGCAGCAGCTTCAGTAGATCTGGATTATCCAGAGATTTTACACGCACGGAGTGAGAGACTGAAGCTGTTAATGTGGTTGAAAGGAGATGATTTCTTGCAGTAACACGAGTTTATGTGGATTTATTTAGCAGTCAAGTTGCTTTAATCAGACCAAAGAAAGTCAGATTTGTCTAACTGTTTTTTAAAATGTATTTCTTATTTTTTTATTCTTTTGGTGCTTATACAACGCCTTGCTTAATGTGCCAGTAATGGTTTAAAATAAAAGCAGAAGACACGGTAATGTTTGGATACTTGCACTCATTAAAAGCTATTCAAGAGTGCCGAGCTCATCAGTGGCTTTGTCATTTCAAGTGCATGTAGGTTGGTTCAAACCCACAGAGCTTCATTTAAAATTCCAGTGGAGATCCGGAGGTTTCCAAAGATCATGTGCTGCTGAATTCCAGGGAAACGTGTCTAAAATGATGCACAAGACATGAAAATCTTTTCTATCTGATGTGATGCTGCAGCCAGAAAACAACAGCATCTTGGCTTTGAATATTTCACTCAGTATCAGTGTGATGGAGCCTCAGTGAAACTAGATCTGCTGATTGGCTTATACTCATTTTGATTATGGTTAATCAGAGTGTTAAAGTAAGCAGGCATGTGCTTTAATTAGGTTAAGCTGGGGTCATTAGTGTTTATGTGCCGCACAAACTGAGAGTCAATGGGATCAGCACATTTGGAGCACGGAGACCAAAGAAGAGTTGTTTCAGATTAAGAGAGTTAATGTTCCACTGTTTTACCAGACAGATTGACAGATTTTATCATAAGATGGAACATTACAGCTTAACATTTACAATTCAATTTGACTTGTAATAATTAGTCATTTTAACAAACACCAATGTCATAAAGTGCTTTAAAAGACCCCAAAATGGATCACAAACATGCATGCAATGGGGCCTATCAGTGAATATGTGTGTGTCTGTGTGTCTGTGTGTGTGTGTGTGTGAGAGAGAGAGAGAGAGCGAAAGAGAGAGGCAGAGACAGAGTGAAACAGCATTTTGGGAGCATCCTTCCTCTGTAATTTACTGTGTTTGCTGTTTAAACACCGTCTCATGATGTGGCATTCAGAAGTAAAATGTAAAGTTACAGCATTAACCAATAGGACAGCAGTATCTGTCAATAAGCCAATCAGCTTGTTTCCAGAATTTTCTTGAGTCAAGTGTCATTTTATTGTTCCTCTCTGCCTCTGCTTATTCTGCCTTATTTCAACATAGTTACACTTCTTCCCAGAAAAAATCCTGAAACAAGTGTGGGAATGAGATTTTTTGCAGCAGCGATTAGTCTATTTATCCTTTTAGCCATCTATCAGGTAAAAATCCAAAACACTTTCTGATTCTAGCTTCATTGAGATGCAGAGCTTGTCCTCCTATTCTCCCTTCATATCTTTATAAAATAAGTACTTTGGATTTTTTTTTGGCTCCTGGTCAGACAAACGAAGATATTTGAAGTCATCACTTTAGGCTCCAATCACTTCCCATCAGACTTCCTTATGGGAGGGAGTTATTTTCATAATTTTTGGCAATTTTATCTGCCCTATTCTGCTTGTTCCCAGAAAAAATCCTGAAACAAGTGAATCTCACTGGAAACAGGTGGGATTATCTCATCCCACTGGCAGATTTGTTTTGAGACAACCTCAGTTGTTAAGATGGAGAATCTCCTCTTCATTTGCTTGATGATGTTTGGCTCTTAACTGAGAGTGAAACAGCTTGTCGAGCTCATTAGTGTGTTTTGTGTATGTGTTTGTGTGTGTGTGTGTGTGTGTGTGTGTGTGTGACACCTGTGTCTATGTGCAAGCCCGTGTTTCTCCTCAAAGTCTTGTGTGTTAATTGCGGGGTGGCGGTATCTGTCGTTTGTGCGTCATGTCGGGAGAGTTGCCTGCTCCGCTCTCTGAGGGCTCTCTGTCTGCCTCTGTCTTCATTAAGTGAACATCAGGTGCAAATTAGCCCAGAATAACTTGTCCCTAATATGAAACATGGCTGCCTGCCAAGTGCAGAGGCAACTGTGTTGACTGGTGACACACACACACACACACACACTCACACGCAGGCCTGCCGGCAGCTCTGGCCTGAGCTGCCACCCGGTGGTGCGTTCAGGTGCTGCAGGCCGGCCGGGCGGCGGCCCACCTCTGCTCTCTGCTGGCAGCTGATCCACATTGAAGCTGATGGCAGCCTAAGGTGATGTTCAGACTGATCATGTCAGCGCCGCCAGACGACGCAGACGCTGTTTTACCACCACAGCAGCAGCAGCAGCAGCAGGAGAGGTGAGTGGGAAAGTGAATACGTCTTAATCAGGGCGGGGGGGTGTTACAGACAGAATCAGTTTGTTGTTGCTTTTTCCTTTAATACGGCAGTTTTAAACACAGAGCAGCTGTCCAATCAGTTGCTGATGTATCAGCTGCGTTAAAATCACTGTACACTGCACAAAAAAACTCCCTCTTAACAACTGAGTTAGTCTCATATTCACTGTTAAAATCCTCTATCGAGAATCCTGTAGTATCGAGAAAATGACTCATGATTCAAGAAAATTCTGGAAACAACTGCATCTCACGGGCAGATTGTTTTACCTCGTTTAAAGAAGAACAAGATTTTAATACTTAACATGACGCTGAATCTCTTATGAAGATGGATTTTTCACAGTGTTCAGCTTTTTCTTGTTTTCTGATGCAAATCTCCTCCGTCATCACAAATCATGTTTCTAATCTTGTCAGATGTAAAATTGTCTGATCTCATGACTTCCCATCCCTAAAATGTTCAATTTCCATGACAAACATAAACATGAATTGTTTTGTTTGTTTGTTTGTTTGTTTGTTTGTTTGTTTTGTTTTGTTTTATTTATTTATTTCTTGGAGCAAAATTTTAAACACACTTCAACATCAGGAGTCCTATTAAACTTTATTATTGTGCTTTATTCTGCAGGGGAAGTGAACACAGTGTGAACACAATGGCCGATAAAAACTATGTTTGGTGAATAACTTATTACCTGTTTTTTTTTTGTTTGTTTTTTTGTTTTTGTTTTTTTAATTGAGAAAAACAACATTCCATGATATTCTATGATTTGTCCAAGGAATTGATCAAATTCCCTGGTTTTCCAGACATGCTATGCCCTGTTCATTGGAATTAACAGGTTAAAAAAAAAGAACAGATGAGTAAATTTTCATCTGGAGTCATTACATCATATTTCACGATGGTGTTACAGTCACATATATGTGCAGTGCTGAAATATTCAACGCTTCTCACATGGACACAACTTAACCAAAATAATTTGAGGACTTTGAGGTGTGTGTGTTTTATTCCAGCAGTTTACATTCCCTCCCCACAAAATGGAAGCTAGGTTTTTTTCCATTATTTGCATCAAATAAGGATGACTAACTGTTCATCCAAAACCTATTTCTGATGTGGAGGATAATGTGAGCCTCCAAGCCGACCAACATCTGCTGCATCTAAAATTCAAATCCAGCCTTTTGTCAGCATGTGAGCCTGAATCTAGCTGAAGGGGGATGGAGGGTGTGAGCGAGCTCTATCACACACACACACACACACACACACACACACACACACACACACACATACAAGCACACACAGATAAATAAATGAAAAGTTGGGGTACTAACTTGCATTTCGAGCCAATCAGGTAGAACTCTTTAACATGGACAGTAATTCAATAATTCACCACAGCTCCATGCTCACAGTTTAACACCCAGTAAAGCCACTGAATTCCCCACAGCCCGCTTTTCTCCTGCTGAGGGTCATGTAATCATCACCATATCAAGATCACTCACATGCACACACATACACACACACACATAGAGGCAGGCTACACTGCAGCTGAGAGTGTTTTCAATTCCAATTACGTTCCCCCCTCACATGTGACTCAGATCTGACGTTTTTGCATGGAGTCACGGTTTTTCAGTCTCTGAGTGTTCAGGCTCTATTTTAACAATCTAAGCACACGGTCTGTGTCCAAGTCCACTTTTTCTATTTTAACAGCAAAGGGAAAAAAAGCACATGGTTCAAAATGACAAGAAAATGACAAGAGCATCAGTTGGAAGCTAATAAAGACACTTGCATCTGACGTGGCACCACATGGCATCGGGTGTAAGAGAGGTCACCAACATGTGACTTGCATCAGAAACACGATGACAGTGAAATCTTAAATCAGCAATCTTAAGCCTCTTATGTATGTATGTCTGATGTACAGTCAGTGTTATTATGGAGGCATGCCAAAAAATAATGTCAAATGTGGAAAAATAAACTTATGAGCAACCAGATGTGCTTATGGCTGTGTTTGCACTGAACCCACAGTAACACCGTCTTCTATCACAGATACTGACAGCAAAAACTCCTAATGAAAACAGTTTCTCCAGCAGCACTCTGAGCGCCCTCTCCAGTTCGTCTGTCAACAGTCAAGCAATTTCCTGATATTCATCTTTGCTGATTTGCGAGCTGATAAAAAGCGGATGACATCAGAGCACTTTCTCTGACAACGTGCTAAATAAAAGGCTGGAGCACTTGTGAAGGATCATCTGCAGATCTTCTGTGAGCGTTCGCCTCACAGGAGATTCCGTGTAAACCACGCTAACAGACTTTTCATCAGAAGAGGTCAGGCTGAGGCTTCACACACACACCAAGCGGCTGGAGTTCAGTTACTCTTTAAAGTTCAAGCTCACCTGCCACTTGTTACCTAACAACCAGACGAAACACACAGAAATTAGGATCAGATACGGATTAACCCCTAGGGAGATATGAACAGCTATCCAGCACAAAACAAAGCAAAACAGAACAAAACAACTAAACACAACTCAATACAGCACTGCATTACAAAAAACACAACACAACACACACAACAAAAAACATCACACACACACACACACACACACCAGCTCCTGACCCAATGCAGCCCCAGGAGACAGGCTGGAAGTGAGCTTATTGTGGCAGCATGGGGGCTGAAGGTGGCAGTGTGTGTGTGTGTGTGTGTGTGTGTGTGTCCCAGAGGTGCATGGGATTAGCTGACGTCTCTCTGGAGGGGTCATTAGGCAGTTCTGATTATCTCTGATCCCCCTGACACACACACACACACACACACACACACACACACACACACACACACACATTGATCTCGCCTGCTTTGCTCACATCTGTTTATCATAGGACCTTGTTGCAATATGGAAGAAATCTAACACCTAATCACCTCAACCTGGGAGAGAGAGAGAGAGTGCATATGTGTGTTTGTGTGTGTGTGTGTGTGTGTGTGTGTGTGTGTGTGTTGCTGAGGTCATCAATATGTAATATCCTTGCTTTACAATGACAGAAAGGAATGTGCAGACCAACCCAGACTGACACCACAAACGTCAGCGAGTCAGTGTGGCGCAATCTCTCTCTCTCTCTCTCTCTCGCTCTCTCTCTCTCTCTCTCTCACACACACACACACACACACACACATGCACACACACACACCTGCCAACATGTCTTCCAATTATTCTCTCATTCTGTTCTTGTCCTACATATCTAAATCTGTGAACTCAACCAAGCCACGTTTTCATTTTCATTTTGTTTCTCCCCTTAAGCTCTACTTTTCACAGCAGCTTCAGTTAGATACATAAATACATATTGCATAAATTACATGTTGTTGTAAAATGTAACAGCACATGTTTGGGATCTTTGGAAGCCTCAGGAGCTCCAGTAGATTTTTAAATGAAGTTCTGTGGGTTTGAACAGAGCTCAGCTGTCCTATGAACACATGAGTTCAGACCGGCAAACTGGGAGAGGATTTATTTCCTGCATGTGAAAAAGCAGAAGTGTGATTTCAAATTATTAAACAATGAACAGTATTGAGATTGTTAGCTTAAAAGTTTTCTTTTTTTTTTATCTCTAATTGTATTCACTCATTCTGGTTGAGAGGAAGTAGTATCACAGAAAATTCACTGTAATATTGTGATATTTAACGACAAGAAACCAATGAGCACAACACAGACAGGCTTTTATTTTGACATGTTGCAAAATTTCCCTTTAGTTCTTTTCAAAAATGTTCACAAAATCACAACTTTGGCCTGAGAAATACTATTTTTATTGGAAAGTACAGAATCACATCAAATTTAAAATATAAATATTTATATGAGACAAAAACTGAAAACGAAAACCATGAAAAAATGTTGTTGTTTTTTTATTCTTATTGATAAAAGTGCCATTGAGTATAATTTTTAAATATTTTTGAACAAAATACAGTGGATTTAATTTAGGTTTCAAAGGGTTAAACCTCCAAATAGCTTCTAATATTAATACAAGTGAGAAGGTGTTTTTCTTATTCTTTTTAAAAGTTGATGGTCTCATTTTGCAGTGAAGCATTTCATGTATGATTTTGTCCACCAGAGGGAGCTGTGAGCTGCCGGTACGAGACGGGCAGCCGGCTGAACTGCTGCAACATCACATCCAAACACCTCAGCTCAGCGTTATGAGCGTGGGAAATGACACAGTACTGGGAAAAACGTGTGTGTGTGTGTGTGTGTGTGTGTGTGTGTGTGTGTGCGCGCTGGCGGGCGTTACAGAGGGACAGTGTGTGGTTAGTGTTTGGACAGTGGATGAGCTTCATCCATCACTGTGTTGTGCCGTAAATGTCAGGAGGATGAACCTGGTCAAAGGTCACATGTTTTCATGGCTGTAAAGTGAGGGAGGACAAACCAAAGCGAGCTGACGATGCAAACCTTTTAGATAGATAGATGCCTTAAAGCCATGTGTTGCACATGCATGTAGTTTGGCTCAACTTTAATCACCATTCTAAATTCATCCACTAACCAGCGTGTAGCCATAGCAACATTAAAACGCACAGCTGTCAAAGCCTCCGTTATAGGCGGCAGCAGCACAGCTGAGCTGATAAACTAACGACCGGGGAGGAAGTCACACCAGTGAAATATTTATGTTGTTTCCTCCTCTTTTCTTGATATGGTAGGTAAATGACCGCAGTGTACGGAGGAGTTTAGTGAGTTTGTGTGCCTTAACACTGTTTAACACACACCTACTCACTGATTATCCCTTACACATATACACCTCTTCCCTCCCCAATCACATCAGGCCCTGATGTCGTGAAGCCATCTCTCAAATTTCCCAGCGGTGGCGTCTCTCGTTGCGTTGAATGCACTCAGCGGCACAACACAGCATCTTTTCTCCTAAACACACTCATCATGGGTCTGAGGAACATGTTGGACATGAGCAGCAACAAGGTCATTTTAGATGTCATAGCTCTTTTTCTCAAAAAAAAAAAAAAAGCAGTTTGTTTGGCATACTGAGGCATTTTCTCCATAGGCTGCCATTCAAATGAAAGAGCGTGAGGCCTCTCTGCTCACGCCGCCTGGCGTTGTGTGTTTTTGTCCAGCGACTGCTGTCTACGCCGGAGGGAGGGTGAGCATCTGGAATAGTGCTGTTCCAAAGAAACTCTAACAGGCGACTTCCTGCTGAGTGACTGCAGGTGCTTCTCAAGAAGTTCCTCCTTTAATTTCCATTAAAAATATAATTTAAAAAATCTATAAATGAGAAAATGAGAAGTCGCACCAGCTCTAATCATTAATGACTAATGATTGTAAATTATATGCAGTTTCATATGGTGATTTGGTGTAAAACATTAGTGAAATTTACATTGTGTTTAACTAGCAAGGCCAAAATACTGCATCAGTGGAGGAATACAAAATAATTACCTGAAATAATTCCAAAAACAAACCCAGCACCAGCACCATACTAAGTTAATGATCATTTTAAAAATGCATTAATCTACAGGCTCCACACAGTCCAACCCTTCATCACAAAAGGTCAGTCCTCCTTCTTTGAATATTTTCGTCTCTGAGTGACATGTAAGCTAAAGAAGTGGAGCAAATTTTAAAGCTAAAACTGCATAATCCTCATGCATCATACTGTGGCTTTTAGGTTAGGGTAGGCTGATGAATCAGGGTACATTTGACTTATTTTTTTCCAAAGCAAGTTGCTCTTAGTGTATGTCTTTACATCTCCCATAATACAGCGATGATGACATCCTCTACCTCTGTCTGTCTCTTTCTTTGATCTCCCCCACATACGTAATGAACGCACCGCTGTATAAATGTACATTGTGTGCAGGCATGTGTGAGCACATCGCATCGCCTGAGTCAGCACCATAAGCAGGTCTGGCGCACGTCAGTGATGAGGTCACAGCTGCCAACACCCACAAAGCGGACGCCGCGGGGTTCAGATATGTCGCTTGACTAGATGAGCAGAGGATGAATGGAAAACTCCTCTCTGGCGTCCTGCATCTGTCCTCCACAGGATCCTCCTGCGGGCTGCAGCAGCAACTCTTCTCTAGACTGTCAGAGGACTGATTCTGATGCCTGAAAAGAGAGAAAAGACTTTCCCAACAGGGGAGAGAGGGGTAAGTAGTGCCAATTTTTACTTAAAGTGCATTTAAAGCGAGGGGATTATAGTAATGCCTCCAACTAAAATATGCACATATAGTTTAGGATGTTGTGCATCCCTGGGAACAATCACTTTGGATCTTATATAAACTGTTTGAGAAATACAGCTTCCGGAAAAAAAAAAAAAAAAGTGGTTTTGTGGCACAACTTGCCCCTGGTGCGGGGTAAATTGTGCCATTAGAGAGAATACACTGGGGTACTGGGGGTACACTGGGGCATTGATAACTGAAGTAAAACAGATCATTTTAATCTCACAAATGATAATGCTATATAAAAGCAAAACAAATTCAATACAAAATTATTTATTTAACATTTATTTCTTATTTTAACAAGATCACAGGCCACTTTTCTATAACAAGGCCTAGCGCCACATGAACACATACCCAGAACAAAATAAAAATTCCAAAATGAGCACCTGCAAATCATCTTCATCTGAATCTGAATATTGTACAATGTACAATAACAATAAAATACAATAAAGTAATATATAGTATAATCACAAGTTGTGCGACTGGCACAATTTACCCCAGGCCCTTTGGCACAAATTAGCCCAAGCCCACCATTTTGAAAAAAATGCATCCCCCAGCTGTTTTGAGCTAACATCATGCTAACTGTATAGACTCATGTTGTAGCTTACTAAAGTACTAAAACCTGTGTGAACTGTTTTGAAAGTTTTCTATAATTGTTCAAACACAGCAATAAAAAAACCTTGATCATAGAAATTTTACTTTGGAGGGCAAAAAAAATGTTTTTTGAACTGAAATGTGCTTTCCTCTCAAGCCATGTGTCTTCCTTCTTTGCAGGATGAGTGAAATGGATGCCTCTTCAAAAATATGTGGTCACATGACCAACTTCTTCTATGGTTTTCTAGATAACAGGGGTGGCGCTACTTGCCCTTGGCACAAATTACCCCACTCTCCCCTATGCCAGAATATTCCAAACATTCTCCCCAAAATACCAAACCCACCATGTCATCCTGTTTTTCCTCCTCGGGGTGACCACCACATCCGTTTTGCAGTCTACTGTTCACTCTGGCCATCAGGCAGTTTTGTGAGTTGAACCTTTGAGTTTAACAAGAACAAGAGCAGGAGTATTTTCCCCACAGCTCACAGAACAACACACTGAACACTTTCAGCTGAAGCAAAAACATAAAAATCTGCACTAAAAGGCTTTTACATGACAGCTGCACTGTGATATTACAGGCTGCAGTGAGTACATGCAGCGTTCACCTCACCATCGATAAAAGAACAAGGACATTTTCTTCAGTGAAAAAAGTGATGATATGCTACATTAAATTCAAATCTAAAACAAAGAGAGGCTGATATCAGGTTGGAAGAGATGATAATGTTACCGTTTGTGGTACTGAAAATTTCTCCAATTTTACCCAACCTAGTCACCACAATAAAATGCTGCCATTTTACGTTTCTGTAAACCGTCGAAGACATTAAAATGTCAAAGTTTCTGCACCAAAAATATGCAGCATATCAGCATTTTGACTTGTAGCCTGTGTCAAGCTCACCTCCCTGTTAACGTTATCACATGCACTAACATTAGCTTGCTAGCTACTTTAGCCACTTTACTTTGTTAGCTGCATTAGCCACCACGACCATTAGGTTAAGGTTAGGTAAAGGTCATGGTTAAGGTTGGGAAAAGGTTCGTCATCCTGGTTAAGGTTAGGAAAATGTCATAGTTAATGTTGTGAAACGTTAGCTAATTTTTGCTAATATTAACTAGCTAATGTTAGCCATAAATGAACATAGCTCTTGCTTGATAGGGGAGACTGGGGTAAGTTGAGCGAAAGGGTGAGTTGAGCCACCCCCTGTTGTTAGGAAACGGTAAAAAACATTGATCATTTGACCAAATATTTAAGAGGAAGGCATCATTTCATGGAGTCTGTGAAGGTAAGAACCACATGGGTAAAGTTGTTAGACATTTATTTCCAAAAAAAAACATTTTTTACTCTTGAAAGTGAATTCAGTCTATCATCAGTTTCCTGAGAATTGTGTTAAGACCAAAACAGATCATTTAAAATTTGTTTTATACATCAGTTGTGGTATCTATGAGTTACATCATGAGGTCATAAACCTAGCATAAAAGTGCACCATTTTAGCTGTGGGGACTAAAAAAGTCAAAATGGTAGCTCTGGGGTAAGTTGAGCCATTTGGCCAGGGGTAAGTTGAGCCGCCCCAGGAACAGCTGGAGAAGAAGTGTAGAGGCAGAAATGTTGGAGAGTGGGCTCAACTGGGGAGAGCTTGAGCAAAAAGCCACGAACAGAGTGAAATGGAGGATATTTGTCAGTGGCCTATGCACCCAAGAGGAGCAAAGGGCTTACACGGGGGTAAGTTGTGCCACGAGACCACTTTTTTTGGACATGCTATATTATGGAAACAGTTATGTTTACACTTATTCTGTTTGTTTGAAGAGATGCACAACATCCTGAAATATATGCAGATGTATTAGTTAGCGACAAAACTATGATTGCCTTGATGTAGTGATCCTAAATATGAAAAATGGCTCATCTTACCCCAGTCTCCCCTACATTCACACTAAAATGCCAACATTTTTTCCTGCTGACTGGGCTGTCCCAACCAAACTGTTTATTTTTACATTGTCTGTGATCCTATGAGTTTTGTTATTTTTACTGCCCTAAACTTTTCAACTCTGACTGTTCAATCTGTAATGAAAGTAACTGGGAGACAGCAGGACATAGGCCAGACCGGGTGGACATCTCACCTCTGAAACTGGCTTTCAGAGAACTATTCCTCTGTTGTCAAAGATTATTTCTAACAAGGTGTTGGTCCTGATGAAGGTTGATAGACCGAAACGTTGACCCAATAAACAGCAGAGCTTTAATGTGAGTGCGGGAGCAAGTTGTGACTTTTTTGCAGTAACAAGGTAAAGACAGACAGCACACGATGCGACGCACCAATCTCATGAAAACACAAGCTGCCACACTACTGAAACTAAACATTAAATGTTCCTTTACATAGACTTTGTTCAGCTGTCTTGTTGTAATCTTGGCATCACTGTAAATGAGGGTCATTCCCTCGATGTAGAGAATTAAATAAAAACTTGATGATGACAATGGTTCGAGTTTATGTCTCCTGTATTTCTCATGATTTTCTCACACTCAGTTTCACTCAGCTGATCTCCGTCTCCTTGGATATTTTGTTCTTAAGAATTAACTCAAGTTGTAAAAATCAAGGCCAGCCAAGACGCCAGGCCAGATGTAAGTCCTGAAATTTACACTATGAAAAATCTCAATTTTATGGTCTAACGCGCAGTGTTAAGATGTTTTTTCTTCAAAGGGTAAAAATGTGCCAGTGGGATCAGATAATCCAATACACTTTCATTTGTTTCGTGAATTTCTCTGGGAACAATAATGAATACATGCAGACAAGGCAGATCAGCCCTCATGGATCAAGGACACAACACTTGAATCAAGAAAATTCTCAATACTCAAGTTGATTATCATTGGAAACAAGGGGGATTATCTCATCCCACTGGCAGATTATTTACCTTTTTTGAAGAAAAGCAAGATCTTAACACTGTGGATTAGACTAAATGACTTGCCATGATTGATGTTTTTGCTGTGTAAGGCCTTTTATTGTGGCCATTGAGACACAGATTGCTATAGCTGGACACATTGTCATGTATTGTGTCAGCAGCAAAACAGACGGTTTCCTTTTCATCAGCTTTGTTGCTCAGTGTAGACGGAGGTAAACATTTATCTTGGCAAACTGTGTGATGGTTGGCGTCATGAGACTGAGAAATGCTGCCACGTAGCTCACACAGGCTAGTGTTAGTCCACAGCCTATGCCACGATTTGAAAGTATCAGTGCAGCTCAGGAGCATTAGTCTGTAGCTCTCACAGAGAGAAATATTTAGACAAAAACAGAAATTCTTTACACTGAAGTTATGTTATACACTCATCCAAAGTAAGGCCATGTGTTCGAAATCACCCAAAAAAATGTGGGAAGCCAAACGACTGTTTTCCCCTCCTAAAACTATATATTTACAATATCAGAACTCCAAATTTACAGTTAAATCTGTCTTGATTTCTTTAATAATCTGTAAACAAGGGCAATGCTGTCGTCTGCCGTTGCTCTGCAAATCACATCATCTCTAGCTCACAGCGACAGTCTCTTCCATAATCTACGGCTGTGGCTCAATGGCTGTTTTCCCTGCCAAACCGCAGAGTGTTTCCGCCCGTCATGCTTCAACCGGTCGCGTTCACGCAGTTTGGTAGGGAGGCGCTAAGATGACCATGGCACTGCCAACAGTGGAGGAAAAAAAGACAAACACAACATCTCCCATCCTGCATCTCTGCTGCAAATAACCTCAGCCTTTAGTTTCTTTCTCCTCAAAAGTGGAATTTTACCACATCTCCCCTCGACACTAACATCCATCGTCATCGACCCTCACCTTGTCCCTTCCTGAATCTTCTTGTTGATCAAATAAATTATTTAAACTATACACAAATGGCGTGGTCTTAGTTAGTGAAAGTCCTTTACATGAAACTTGGTCCTGTCTATGAAACTGCAGCCGCACCCCCGCACCGCTAGTTCTGACCTCTATGGTTCTTACTCACTCCAGCCTAATTTTAGTGCACCATCAGTTACTTAAGATATATTTGTCATCTGTAAGTTACTGCAGGCTCCACCTGATCAACGCGCCCGAACAGAATCTGCGCCCGCAGTGCTCCGAAGAAAACTCCACAGAAATTCCACAGCCCTCCCCCGTCTGTCTGTGGCTAATGTCGTGTCGTGAGGTGGAAGAACAGAGGAGAAAGCAACTTGTTTTAACAACTAAAAGATGTCGAAAAAGAATTCCTCCTCAGAGTCCCACAGATTTTCCTCCTGAATCACCACAGAAAACAAGAAAAAAGTCCGCAGGTTCCATCACATAGGTTCAGGCTCAGATTATTGAATTATTCCATTCACGCTGTTGTCTGTAATATTTGGGTACTATTTCTTTCTGATCTGGTAATGTAGGCACCAAAATGAAAATCAGGAGGCTCCATGGTGCACACGCAGTCAAACACAAAGCAACTCTTTTCCCAGACATAATCCTCTCATTTGTGACAAGTGTAATTGGAAATATAGTTAGACTTCATTAAGAATATCTAACACCATATTCTGTCTATACCCCCATGCAGAAATGATGCACAGTCGATACCAATGCAGTAATTTGGACTTCTGTGTTGGCTCATCTGTACATTTTCCTGCTTATGTTTCCTCTGTCGGGGTTCATCCATGTGTGTGTCGTGTCAGTACAGTTGAGGATTATGAGCCTGCAGTGTCCATTCCAAACTCAACCAGGCATAATGAGGCTCACTCATTATTAATAGCTGTCAATTTATCACATGAAAACACTGCTGGAGGCCGCGGCCTGGCTGGCTGCACACATGAGCTGACATGGTTGGGCTTTTCTATCTCTGCCAGGAGGCAGCCTGGAGGGGATGTTACATTTGGTCATGTGTATCTGGCCGTGTGTGTGTGTGTATTTGTCTGCAGCTAATCTCTCATGCTACTGGGCCTGTCAGCCAAATATTTTTTGTGCACTGTGTGATCGAGGAGCAAAGATTGGAAGCCTTTGAAAAACCTGTTTTCTACAGCAGCTGAGTGCTAATTCCTCAGCTGCTTTTTCTGAACACCAGAGGAGGGAAGAAACATCTGGCAGAGATCTGCACTCTGAGTGCATGCTTTCTACTTTTTATTTCTTCTGTTCTCCCAAAGTTGGAAGGAGGTTGTGTTTTTTTATGTGTCTGTCTATCTGTCTGTTAGCAAGATGTCTCACAGACACATTTGGATGGAATATGGTGGACAGATCACACTAGGCCTCAGGATCCAGGATCAGCTGCTTCCATGGTGACCTACATCTGGAATTTACACAAATCAATGATTTTTGGTTTTTAGCCATAAACTTTATGCTGCATTTGTGCCCTGGTGGGAAAGTCTGACATCTGGGACTCTGATTGGTTTACTGCATCCACAACACACCCATGGTTAATGAAGAGACCAGTCCAGCCTGTTTGAAGCAGGGGCCTTTTTCACCATTAAAATATCTAAAGTGGACTTGGACACAGCCTAAACACACCTGTGCCATGCTCTTCTGACCGTGCACTTGGATTGTTAAAACAGAGCCCTCTGACTTTTAACTGTCCCATCTGTGGAAACTGATGATCCTACTGCAACACAATGGGCTGCTGTAATTCCACACAGAGAGGAAACTCTGCCTGACAGCATTAACGGGATCTCACACTGCGGTAATACATCACGCCATACACATGTGCATGCTTGCGTGCACACACACACACACACACACACACACACAAAGTGTAACCCAGGTAAAGAAGCACGCACGCTCAGTAATCCCCTCTCCGGATAAAAGATGATCACACACACACATGCACACAGATACTCATGTACACTGTGTGCACTGAGGACACACTCCAGCCAACCTAGAAACACACACACACACACACACACACACACACACACACACACAGTCCTGCAAAATCTGAGAATGTTTCTCTTTTCTTTGCACACATATAAACCACCAACACTTCTCAAACTCTTTCTCTCTGTCTCACACAAGCACACACACACACACACACACACACACACACACACGCACACACACACACACACACACACACAACGTCTCAGGTCTCCAGGTTTGCCTGCCAGTAAATGCAGCGCCACTTGGCTGTCGCCTGTTCGGCGGCGCATCATTTTACCAGTGCATTGTGGTCCACGGTGCTGCTGCTGACACGCTGAGGTGTCGTGACAGGGTGAGGTTACGCTGGTGTGACACCTGGCTGTTTGTGTGTGTGTGTGTGTGCGTGCATGTAATGCATTGGACTAATGAAAGCTGTCAAGCGGGAAACTATCTGTGTTTGTGTGTGTATTTTATAAAAAATTGCACTCAGTTCATATCACACTGCTGTGTGTCATCAGTCTAAGATGTTCAATGAGTTCAATGAAGTTATTTTCTGATGACCTGTTGTAATTTATTGTTTTGTGGAACACAACTTCCCTCAGCACTGCCTCATCTACTTCTGCTTCATATATGATTTCCTACACTTAGAGAAGAGAAGATACAATAAGATAATAAAATAATAAGATAACAATATAAAGATATAAGAGAACTTTATTTATCCCAAAGGAAATTCTTGGGCCAGAGAAAACAGAAATAATTACAGTAACGTAAATAAAGTAGTAAAGTAAATACTAGTACCAGAACCCCCTACATAGAGTAACAACAAAAATAAGATACATTATTAAAATAAAATAAGATAATATTAAATAGCATCAGTAATAAAAAGCAGCAACCCTTGATGCCTGGAACTGGGACTTTATTGTTTTTTGTTTCCTGTTTTCAAAAGCTGATGTTTGATGTTTTAGATCGCTGAACCATTTCTTCATATCTGGAACCAGATGCATAAAAAAGACTCAAATCTGTGTGTGCACCAAAAAAGAAATATGCATATATGGTCTTTGTGTCAGATTTATGTCCTGTTTTTTTTGTTTGTTTGTTTGTTTGGTTGGTTGGTTGGTTTTTTTTTTTGTTACTCCTCAGTCATTGTGAAATTGTGAATTGTGCACTCATACACAAGCCTAACACTTGGTACACCCCGGATGCGTCATTCAGCTCATTCTCACCGCGATGCAGCGTCGGCCTTCAGGGAAAGTATACATTCGATTTTTTTTTTTTTTTTTCACATTTGGCGGAGTACTTGCGCCACGGCACACGGCGAGCCAAAATTCCAAAATCCACTTGGCCAGTTGGCGAAGCATCCCCGCCTTGCCTGGTCTGCGAAAATAGAGCCCCAGATGTGAAAACAAATAGATGGCTCATTAGACTGTATGATGTGGCACGCTGCTCTCACATATTCACTCAATATGATAAACAGGCGTCTACAAAACGACAGACACACTCTGAACATGGCTGACATGACCACAGAGCACACTGAAATAACAACACAACAACAATGTGGCATAAAATCTGTCTTTCACATTACACAAGATTTTTTCATTTGTTTAAGGAGGAACAATAAATGGCTAACTTAGATATGTTTTGCTGTGTTCTTGAAAAAATTAAATTCCACAGAACCAGAACAAGGAAACATAATGTCACTGGCAAATATTTATTCTGAGACTATAACATGATTATTACGTCTTTTTTGTTTGCTTGTTTGTTTTCCTTTGTTACAGGACGCTGAAACACAGTCCTTATTATTTGCGGTGGGTGATACAGTCAGTTCTGCAGAGTGTGCATCAAGACATGTCCACTCACATTTGATTGATAAAACATGTCAGATTGAATTTTTAAGGCCTTCAACTTATTAATGAAAAAGGGATTAATGGGAAAAAGGCTGCTGCAAAAAAGAGCTTTCCACAGCTGTGTGTGTGTGTGTGTGTGTGTGTGTGTGTGTGTGTGTGTGTGTGTGTGTGTGTTTGTATGAATTTTACAGATGTTACACATTAACAAGTTTTACAATTTCCAGTGAGCATTAACGTCACTGGATACGGTGGCAGTGTTATACAGAATATTGAGGCCTGTTGATAAGGTTATTAGTTTGACAACTCATTGGCGGGCAGGAAGTACGGTACCACAGAACCCACGGCTGCTGGGGTTTAAACCTGTAAAGAATGTTTCGCTGGAAGGTGAACCGCTGTCACCCCACCTGTACAGGTCACGACACTGGAATGCACTACAGGACCGTAAATACCACATGTGCACGGCAAACGGCTGCACTGTGCCACAGCCCGTAAACTGCATTTACAGTTTAGATATTTAGTCAACGCCCTGATCAGAGCAGCCTGTGGTGATGACGATGAGGAAGACGATGGATTTAGTTGACAATTTTAAAAACAAGTGCATGAAGCGGAGATGGACAGAAAAAATATCACCATTAAGCAGATATCCAGATATTTGCTTCATGTTTCATTAGGCTGCTCATCAAATATCATTTAAGTGTTTGAATAATTTGGGAGGTTGAGGGATTGGTGGATGTGCAGTGAGTGTGGGATCACTGTAAAAGACCTTAACAGTGATTCTGCACAAAATGCATAAATGTATAAAATTTCTGCTGATTTTTTCCCAAGTTGAGCAGTGATATTTTTGAACTGTGATATCATTTCTCCTCCCTTCTATCCAGCCATTGGTTTCCATTCATTCCACTACGATATGAAAATGAACTTTCAGAGACTTCAGACTTTCTTCACACCAGTATCCCATCACTGTAATAAAATCCTCCATATTAGTTTTCCTAAAAGCAAAAGCACTGTCATGTTTTAATGACTTTGAAACACTCCCTCCACCAGGGAAAATAGTCCCAGAGGAAACATTTGCTTTCCCCAGCAAATTCTCAGTTCTGTGGTTTCAGAATGTTGAGACTTTGTTAGCCACAGAAGCAGAACATTATAAGGTGGCTGTGTCACCAAAAACTCATATTTAAAATGGATGGATTTTGATTATATGTTGTTGTACTGTTGTTGTTGAGAAGTGGTTTGTTGCAAAGTACAAAGTGGGTAAATTGTAATCATTATAATTGTTTATAAAGCTCTGGCCTAAAAAAAAAATAAAAATAAAAAATAAAAAAATAAAAAAGATCCTTATGAAAAGTGGGGTTTTCATGCAACAAGTGCAACAGCTGAGTAACACACACTGCCAACTCACCCTCATTACAAACCACAAAGTCCAGCATAGAGCTGGGCGATATGGCCAAAAAATGAAATCTTGATTTTCTTTGCAGTCTATCCACGATTTATAATCTAAATTTTCATCTTTTTTCATGAACTATAACCACTTACTGATGTAAATCTTTGCAGGCATGATCATGTGACTGGTGATTCACGCATGCATCCCTGGGCATGCACAGCTACTTTAATAGCGTAACAACATGCATAGTCAAAATCTGGATTTTACGGTTAAAAGTTATATTAAAAACAGCTCTGGAAACTGTGTCGAGCTGATTACATGTTGTCACAGAATGATGCAGCAGCAGCGATAGATGCCATCTCAACTTTCACGTTGGCGCTCTGCCTGCATGGCTTTTCATTGTTGGTGCCGGCCGTTGCATGAATCCATGGTTATAATATTCATACAGCATCAGAAGGGTTGCAGGGAGAGTCACAGCATCACCCTGAGTCTCTGGCCCATTAAATATTATTTCAGTCAGAGAGGAGTTTCCTCGACACAACTCGCAACAGACAGCAAGAAAACATCCACAAAGAGCAGCAGTGACAAGTGCATCGCTCTCTCCAAACAGCACAATGAAAAGTTCAAAAGGTCCTAAGTTGGTGTGGGAGATTAAAGGTGCAGCACACCTCATTTCTAACATGCTTGTTCGATCCTGTTTCATGTCGATAGAAAAAAAACTTTTCTGAATTGGTTTTGCACTGTCATACTTTATATACAGAGTGCATGTGAGAACAGGATTTCTCTTTCTCTCTCTCAGTCTCTCTCACACACATATACACGCACACACACACACACACACACACACACACACACACACACACACACACACACACACATACAGTATTGTGTATCAGCATTGTGTTCCCCTCATGAGAACAAATGTCCAGGAAAATTTGGGCCAAATGTGATAATGCCAAAGCATGAATAAGTGCCACACACACACACACACACACACACACACACACACACACACACACACACACACACACACACACACACACACACGCAAAGGATATCTGATATAGATAGACTTCTGTGTTACTGGCAAGTGGATTATTCAAGCCTGGAAGTGTTGTTGTGTGTTGTTGTTGAATGAAGTGCAGGAAACAGTGACTCAGAAGAAAAAAAAAAATGTTCTTCTTAAAGCGGCACCAAGCAACATCTTAGCTATAGCCAGTCCCATCCTGCCCCAAGCCTGTCCCCGTTTCCCAAAACCATCCTGTAACAATCCCCATTATTTATCAGGTTTATAATTACAGAAACCCACCTGAACAAGTTTCTGTGGGCATCAAATCCACGGAAAAGGAGAGACAGAGAGCGAGAGAGAGAGAGGAGTGCAGTGTGATTACAACACAAAACTCTGTGCCTTTTATTTGTCTCTGAGACTTTTAGGCTTTTGCCTTTTCTTTTCAGAGTTTATGGAGCACAGCTTATTGTAATTGACCAGGAGGCAAAGCTACTGACTGTAGCTCAATGCTGGCACTGCATTACTTTACTTACATTTTATTATTTTGCGCTCTCCCCTCCCAGCGTCACAGTGAATAGCCCTCCTGCCCTCCAGTGCACCACCATGCAGATGTAGCCACACACAAACTCACACTGAGCAAAATCAATTCCGGATTGGCTCTTTAAGCCTAATATGTTAGAAAATCATCGGTCTTCTGAAAGCTTTAGCACATGAATATATATCTGATCATATTTACATTTTAGCAGTTAGTTGACCATTTGACCCACGTGGACTCTCAGGTCATGTGCAGCAGCAAAGCAGCATTCAGTTCCTAGATCATCAGTTAAAAGCGACGAAAAATAAGAGGCAGAGGATCCAGATTTTTAATATTCAGAACAAGTCAAACACATTGTCCCCTACAAATGATCCAGTCCTGTACTCTATTAAGCAAAAACAGTCAAGTTCCCCACAATTAGTGCAAGTCGTGCAACTGTTTTTTGTTTTTTGTTTTTTTTGTTTGTGTGTGTGTGTGTGTGTGTGTGATGTTTGGTGTTTGAGACATTGCCACTTGAAGCTTGAGTACTTTTTGGCCTGGTGATGGGCCAATGAGTTTCATGCTGTTCTTACTGGGTATCAATGTCAAAACACATCATCCTCCAGAGGTTCATCATGTTTGGGCCAACAGTGTCTGAGACACCGAGTGTGAGCTCAGGGCTCTGTTGGCCTGGTGGTGGTGGTTTATTTTCAAAATGCCCAAACCCTATGTGAAAATCCACCATTCCTCCAAGTTTCCCCCGAAACAGGCAGCAGAGGCTCAGAGATTACATGGGAGAGAGAGACACAGCTCAATCCATAGATCCTTCCCAGATCTTCAACTATGAGACCGTTAACACGTGGGTGGCAGTGACCAACCTGCAATCATCCCTATTTTGTACAATTTCTATGACATCGGTGGGGGAAAAAAGCAGGTTGCTTGGTTGCTGATGGCAAATAATCACAGAAACTGCCAGCTATCAACTAGCTTGTCAGTTGTTGGCTCAGCAGAGATAAATCAGAGTTCTACTGACAGTTTCAACTCACCATTAAACCTAAAGGATATGAAAAAATCATTATCCTTGTGCAGGAGCAGTTGCACTCTGACTTGAACAGAACTGAAGAAGTGATAATGTACAGCCATTTGCCTCACGGTTCTGATCACCCTGGGGATTTATTTTGCAAGAATAACCCAGATTATACCACTTATTACACAGCTGCTTATGTAATAAAGCAATTATTTGACACAAAATATGAATTTTGAAACTATTTTATTAGTCTTTCAGATGCTGCTGAAACAAATAGTCCCGTTTGCATCCATAACAGCTAGACCACTCATCTCTCATCTGCCGCGGGAATGTGAGTCCAGTTTTGACACACAGTGAATTCCCAGACGTTTTTGCCTGCTTTATCACTTTATTGTTCTCTTTACTGAATGAAGTGTGAGCTCAGCTCTATTCCTGACAGACCACAACTCTCTGCTCAGATAAGCTCGACAACCGAAACTTACAATTTCTCTCATTACTTTCCTGAGATTTTTTTTTTTTTTTTGAGTAACTCTCTACTTTTTTTCCTGCTGTTTTAAAAGCCTGTGCATTCATTTCTACCGCTGCCACTTTCAGTATATATGCTTACTTTTGCTCAAGTAAGCTTACATAATTAGAGTACAAGAATTAGGCTTCATAATAACCTTTTATCTGTGAGGAGAGAGAGGAGGAAGTGAGGAAGGTTATTGTTTGGGGATTAATTCTCATGACAAGTTAAAAAATAATCAAGAATTAATTAAATAATATTGAGTGATTCTAGCCTCATTAAGATTACTAAAAAGATTGTCTCTTACTCAATCAATACGTTGGCTCTTTTTTTTTTTTTTTTTTTTTTTTTTTCTTTGGCTGCTGGTCAGACCAAGGAAGCAATTTGAAAGCATCACTTTGGCTCTTGGGGACGAAGCTCAGCAAGAAGTACCAGGAGATAAAAGGGCAGCGTTTCACAGGGTGGGATCCTTTCCGCTGTGCAGGGAGGTTTTCCACTTCACACAACAACAATGAAGTTAATAACAGCTCAGCCCACCTCTCTTTCTCTTGGTCACTCTCTCTCTCTTTCTCTCCCTCTCTGGAGGGGTGGAAGGGAAACATGATATGGTGAGAGCTTTCTTGCCTTAGGGGTTAAAATAACACTGAGCAATCTGTTGTTAGAATAGAATAGAATAGAATAGAATAGAATAGAATAGAATAGAATAGAATAGAATAGAACTGAAAAAAACATTTTCCCTTTGCTCCCAGCATTTTATTCTGTTGCTGACAGTTATGGCATGATAGATTATGATTTGTCAGAAATCAAGTTTCATCTAAACTGAACATGAACATTTAGCCAAGACGGCCCGAATGCTGGTATCTGCTCATGCTACTTTCTTGCCGAAAACTGCCTGTAAAGCAGCACCTCCTGCCCCTAATTTTAACCATAGTCATAGCCACAACAGTCAACAGTGGGGGCAAAAAACAAAGAAAGTGGCCGCTGGTATCCAGGCTTCTTTCCTCCACATACTGCCTTTTGACCACCTTTCACAATTTAAGTCCTGTTATTTTTAGAAATGTGTCCATCTTTGCACAATGGCAGTACAAAGTTTGTTACAGCATAAATCCCAACTGATAATGCAATTAACTAGTAAATTGGAGTGATACAGAACAGTGAAATGCCAGAGTGCTGTTGCACTGTATATCAGTAGTCATGAAATGCCTCTTGTCCACTCAAATTGCTCCACTGGAGTTAACCATTGTATAATATTATATATGATTTGATATGAATAATATGATTGGGTAAAAGTGGGGAGAATGAACCTTTAAATCACAATCAGTATTAGTCGACGCTGTACTCTGTTCTCTCACTTGCTAAACGTATGAATTAAATAATTAAGTTGATCTACTCCTGATTTTACTAGAGGAGCTCAAGATCAGCCTCAACCCACTGCCTTCTTCCCCTCCTCTCTTCCCTGCCACATGTATATAAAAAAAAGTGAAATAAACCTGCTCATGGGATGAATTAATCCTACTTGTTTCAAATGCAGTTTCACATGTTTCAGGAATTTTGTCTAGGAACAATTATAAATATGTTGAAACACAACAGAGTGAGGCAGATCAGCCCACTAGGATCAAGAAATGACACTTGATTTGAACACTGAATGTAAATAAAATCAGATAAATCGGATATGATCAGTTTGTTTATATGTAAATACAGTGATACGATACATAAAATAACTCCTCCAATCCACAATCACTGTGCAGCATGGCATTGTTGCTGATTTACAGCCATCATATACCAGTGAAACATACTGGGTTGTCTCATCTTACTCAGCAGTGCAGGGAAAGGAATAGTACAGCATTCAATGTCCTCCAACCCGACACCCTCATGATGATGTCATCAGCTCACTCTACATCTCACTTGAAGGAATTCCAGGACTTCCTGAAACCCAAATATGGTCTCATATCCTGCAGGATATCTGGAACTGAGGGTTGCGAAACAGCTTTTCTTTCTTAACAGCTTGGCTGGCATTCAGCTACATATTTCACTCTTCCTGCTCTCAGCATTTGGCAACAGGACTCATTTTTATGAGTGATGTAAAGTCCTTGATGCAAATACTCAGTGGGCGGCCCACATGAATTTCCTCTGTGACTGTACCTTCTGAAATCAGAGTCAGCCTCTTTTCTAGTTTTCTGAGTTGGGATTTATATCCTGTATAAGTTGATTTTTTTTTTTTCAAATGTTTCTCAAAACTTATCATGCTCTGCAAAAAAGTCACCATCTTATGTCATTTTATCTCACCTTCATCCAACTTGAGTGAATATTTTTGAAAGTTTATGAAAGTGATTTTTTCAGAAATAGAGATGGTTTTGTCCTCACAGCGAGGGAGTTTGACTGACTCAAGTGTGTTGCAGAGAAACACAGACTTATCACAGACTGTGATAGTTAAGGCAGGGTCATAAACTGTCTCTGATAAGACATTCAACAGAAAAGATATATACATATGGGGCTGTGTTTGTATTGAATGTCACTATTGACAACAATCCAAAAAAAAAAAAAACAACAACTGGGATTTCAATATTTGTTTCCTTCCTGCTGCTTTGGTGCTTTTGATGACTTTCTCATTTCTAACAAAGTATTTTGTAATGTCAAAGTGACACATAACACACACAACATTTGGATGTATTTAGTCATATTTAGAAGACAACACAGATTTCGGTGCTGACTGTGTTTCAGTTTATTTTTCTCTATATTATGCAGTGTGTTGGTATGTTTTCCCCCCGTTATGTGCTGACTGAATAAGATTATTGCCATAATTTCAGGAAGAAGAAAAAACACATTTCCCTGACTATCATCCCAGATCATTTGTTTTAACTATCAAGTCTCTCAATGTTGTGTAATGTTCCAGAAAAGTATTTCTACAGTTTAAAGTGTACACAAAGATAGTGGGGTCAAAGCTATAAAAAAAAAAAAACAGAGCCAGACAGTTTATAGGTAATACACCATCAATAAAATGTTGGCAGCAGCAATCAGAAATTTGTCATATCTGCATTGGACTGTCATGCCAGCCTGCTGTCACAGGAAGGGAGGTGTCATCAGCGTATACAATAACTTGGCTGTGACGCATTTGAAAATATTGTGGCATGCAGTCAGAGATGGGATGTGCGAAATAAAAAAAAATTAAAATGGGTTGACAAATTCTTGTGACAAGAATATGTAAAAAAAGGTTATTGGCTACACTGGCTTTTCACACTCACTGGAAAATAAGATTATGCGCTGTAAGCGATGCATAGTAGAAGCCTAATGTTTTGTTTTGTTTTGTTTTGTTTTGTTTTGTTTTCAGTGTATACAATGGCCAAAAAAATCACTTTTGCTTCACATTTATTTTTGAAGTTGTGCATCACCCAAAGAAATGACTAATGTAATGTGTGCAACATCAATGATTCACAAAGTATACCAATATAATATTTTAACTTTACCTCAATCATAGTTTAAAAGTCCATATGAGATATGGATGGGATTCAGACACTACAGTTTTTATTTAACTCTAACTAATGTTCTAAGACACACTGACAATGCACACACACACACACACACACACACACACACACACGCACTTCTCTTGACTTTTGATGGACTTCCTTGCTGGCAATTCAACAAATGACTCAGGAAGATAAGATGCACGAGCTATTGATCAACCTGTACTGCGTGGGACTGTTTCAATAGCTGCAGCTCTACAGAAGTCATACAAAAGACAGTCTGAGCTACATCTAATCCTAAAGAAACCAAGACGAAAGCTGAATGAAGTTGTGGTGACATGGCGGCATCTTCATTGAGTAATCCTAAAAACAGAGTTTTGGCCCAGCTACTTAGTGCATGGACCAGTGATAAGATGGGAATAGGATGGATGGGGAATACTAGAAAGATAGTGAGAGCATGGAACATAGAAGTGAGAAAGAAGAGGGAAGGGGGGAGAGCAGGAGTAAGGTACAAAGGAATCAAAGTAAGTAATTTGAGACAGAGGATAATACCAGGTGTGAACGGTGATCTGTCTCAGCTGTGCACTTGTGACTGGAACACCTGAGACAGACGTTAATAGTTAATAGCAAAAAAAAAAAAAAAAAAAAAGTCATCTTAACAAGCCATATCATCTTAAATTTAGTTTTAAAACGTTGTTTTTCTTTAAAAAAAAAAAAAAAAAAAAAAAAAAAAAAAAACCTTCTACCGGTGTGGTGAGATAATCAAACTTGTTTTCAATGCAGTTTCACTTGTTTAAGGAACATCTTGTTTAAGAAAATATGTTGAAACAAAGCAGAATACAGCAGTTTAAAGTTGGAGATTCTTTGTAGTGTACCAAGTGTCAACTAGGCCTGTGTGTGTGTGTGTGTGTGTGTGTGTGTGTGTGTGTGTGTGGCTGCGGTTTGCTGTGTGTGACACAATATTTCTCTGGCACCAGCCCTTTCTTCACCTGTGAAAAATCCCTTGCACAATACAGAAAAGCCCTCTTCCTTTTGTCCCGCCAGGCTCGCTCACCTCTGTACATGGATAACTGACGTAATTAACTGCAGCAGCTCTGGGTTTGCTCAGATCAATGTTAAGCTCTCACCATATAGAAAAGTAAACAGAGCTGTAATGGAGGCGTCATTCCTGAGAACAATCACAGGCTGTTCATCGGTTCCTCCTTCAGTCAATAAAAGACCTCTGGGGTCCAGAGAGCCAATCAGAGGCTTTCTGACCGTCACACCCAGAGTTCACTGCGAGTGAAGTTCAAGCAGCAGCCATTACTGTTACTGTCACTGTGTTCATCATCATCATCATCATCATCATCATCATCATCACTCACTGCAAAAAATCTCAATGATAACAAACAATTTAGTCTCATACTCAGTGTCACAATCTTATTCTTCTCAAAGTAATTTATTCATTCATTTATTTATTTATTGCAAGTGGGATCAGATAATTCTGCCTGTTTCCAGTGCAGTTTAATTTGTTTCAGGATTTTTTTCCGGGAATAGGTATAAATCTGTTGACACAAGGCAGAATAAGGCAGAGACTGCGAGTCAGAAAGCAGATTAGCAAACACAAGTAAATGGATGATAATATACTCCCTTGATTGACAAATCTATTTTACATAGATTTTACATTTATTTTACAACATCACCCGATGCTGCTCCAAACTCTGACCAAACCAGTATTCTGGTTGACATGATTGGTATGTTGGTCGGTTGACAGTTCAGCCTTGATATCGGGCAAAGAATGACTGAATGACTTCATCATCATCATCATCATCATCATCATCATCACCACCACAAATACTATTATCTTCATTATTTATTTTCTTGCTTTTGTGTAGCTGTTCTCTCGAGAGTGACATAAAGCAATTCAGTCAGTTCTAGTCAAAATACCAAAATAAACATAATCAGCACAATCATACTCTTACTACATCAAACAATAAATAACAAATACTGTCTGGATGCCCCTAATCTCGTTTGCTACATTCATATTATACCAACTAATCTGAGTATACTGGGTAGTGCTGAGATAAAGTGATTGTTTCTTTTGACGTTTTACCTGCTCTTACTGTCCTACCTGTTCAGTGATTAGTGACTGTTGTGTTGTTTTTATTTATTCATTAACCCTTTTTTCCTCTTTTTTTTTCTTTTTTGTTCTCTTGTGTTTTCTTTTGAAAATGCATTTTTCTTTGGTCCTTGTTGGTGTTCATGTACAGTTGCACTTGTATGAAACATGGTGTATAGAGTTTGATTGATTTCTTATTTCTGACTTGTAGTACTGAAATGACTAGGGAGCAAACAATAGTGTGTGTGTGTGTGTGTGTGTGTGTGTGTGTGTGTGTGTGTGTGCCTGGAAAGCAGACTCACAATGACTTAGCCTTGTAATTTCAGTTGGATTGCAGGCAAATTCCAATGACTCCACACTCTCTTACTCAAATACCTACATGTGCAAACACTCATGTGCACAGGTACACACACACACACACACACCTCTGAACAGCCATGGTTTACCCACTGTCAGTCAAGCAGTCCAGCAGAACTCTCTCTATATTATAATCTGTCCTTTTTGTTTGTTTTTGTTTGCTTGTTTACTTTACATTTTTAATTTTGGTGAACCTATTCTCCATCAACCTGCCTTGTTCACTTCTACTTGAGTTAGTGATAGCCTGCATTTCCCATAATGCTTTTTGACAACCTGCAGGGAACAAGCCTGAACTTGCTGTATTCAGCTGCTGGTTGTGCATGATAAACATCACAAGTCACAGTGGTAAACAAAGAGTCTTTAAAAAGTGAGTCGTCTCTCATTCAAAACACAGCCTGTCTTACTTAGTGCAGCAGTGCATTCTGGTCTATGTGCTGCTCCTCTCCCTTCCTCTCTCCTGTGTATGATTGTGGAACAGGTGCAAATTGGCGGCTCTAGAAAGAAGATGGCCGTAGTTTTAGATTGCTGAAACATTTTCCTGATATCAGACTGGACAACGACTATAAGGAGCCAGAAATGTTGTATATATCATCAGCTTTGGAGGTGTGTCAGGGAGGATTTTCCCTTTTTTTTAGTCCCGTGAGGAAGTGAGGACTGGCACGACCTGGCATCACAAGTCCACACTCCAGAGTCTAAAACTCAAACTGGTTTTCACAGGGCCCACACACACACACACACACACACACACACACAGGCCCAGTCCACCATGTATACTTCTCATTCCCTCTAACTGAGACGTCTGTAGAATCAAACTCCAAATGTTGGTTTGTTTCATCAGGCTCTGTCTCTCCCTCCTCCTCCGCTGTCTGTAGCTCTGCTTTGAAGTCCAGCAGGAGGCTCGTGATTGTAATTGTCCAGGGAATCTGCCTGTCCGGCAGATCTACAGACACCCGAGGCTGGCAGTGTGGGGGTCCTTTGATGATGCTCTTCGAGGGGGTCAGATAGGTCAGTTTTGCAAATTCCTCCTCAGCATTTTTAAAGAAGCCCCTCGGGCTGCATCTACACCTGGCACTAACACGAGCCTCATATCCGAGATGAGTCCTCTCGGTGTGATGCTTTCATGTACGACATTAAAATGCATCTTCAGCACACTCAGTGGAATCTGATCTCTAAAAGATCACAGACTGCTGCACTGCACATCTTTTCTTGTCTTAATATTTACATTCTTTAAAACTGACAGTGAACGGCTCATTTGGCATATTCCACAGGTATCCTGAAATCTTCTTTTATGTTTATTTTGTTTTTAAATCTTCATTGTCTTGTTCCAAATTTGGTGACAAGTATAATATACATTATCAGTAATAAAACAGAATATGCAAATCATATTTGATGTGTGTTTCAGATGGAATCATGGATTTTTAAAGACTATAGACATAAAGCTATGATGAAGATGTTGTTGTTTCTCTTATTTCATCTCTAGCCAATGGCAGATTTATCTACTTGTTGTGAGACAAACGTGACTGTGAGATGAAACAGTACATGACGTGGGATGCTGATGGACATGTCTGCAGCGAGGCTGGCTCTGCAGGGTGCGTGGCTCGCCTGGTGCAGCAGGAGCTAGCAATGTCGGCTGTTTGAAGTCTAGACGAGGCAGATAGCATCAGCTGACCGGCAGGACCAGCGGCTGCTGAGGCTGACCAGCCAGTCAGGATGCAGGGGATTCACCAGCCTGCATGATCAGACCAGATGCCAGATAGCGGATTAATTGAATTTTGAAGAAACTGTATTATTCCAACATTTTCAAAATTTCACTGACCGGCCTTTGCTTGTGTACTCGTCTTTCACTGACTCAACATGTTTACTTGTTCCAAAACAGAATAAATCCAGTCCAAGAGAAAAAAAGTTTCCTTTAGACATATAAACCCAACCATAATTTCATTAATTTCATTCTTTAGCCCACTGTTATTTTTGAGTTGTGTCTTCCTCATCCACCAAGATGTGAGATGTGAGTCTCCAACTGTAATAAAATTAAATAAAATTAAATTAAGTTTCAATCCGTTCCAGCAGGGCCGGTTGTCTTCAGTTCCTCTTGTAGGGAAACAATATTGTCTGGAGCCTGAAGACCAACCAGCGGTCCAGGAAAGACAAAATATCCTGCTGGGACAGAAACTAGCACTGCAGCAACACGTTAGCTAATGTCCTCCTTGCTGACATCATGTTGGCTAATGTTTTCCTATACCTAAACAAGTGAAGTTGTAGTGGAGTGGGTCTCCACTTACCTGCATCCAGGATTTTAAATCACCTACAGGTAGCATCAGCTGTGGCCTGCCCCCAGGATCTCCTCTGGGACCAGCTTTACTGTCTCACGTTACCTCTTGGACACATCATTCAGCAACACCACATGTCGCTGCACTGTTACGCTGATGACACACAGTTATACCTCTCTGTCTTTTAAAGCACAGGAACTGAACGACCTATCCACACTACACGCACGTTTCTCCAGTGTTAGGGCCTGAGTGGCAGCTCACTTTCTACAGTTCAACAGCAGGTTTTGATCTTTGGTCCAGAACATCACCAATCACAGATACTGCAGCTACTAAGTGCCTCCTTAAAACTCACTTTTATAAGATGGCCTGCACTTAACAATGATTTCCTTTTACATTATTGCATCACTTTTATATTTTATCTCTATATTACTATTTTTCTGATGTTTTATTTTAACTGTTTATTTTAATTGTGTTCATTTTAGGATCACAATTCTAGTATTTTTATATACACTTGCACAATCTGCACTTTTATGTGTTTTAAATCCAAGAGCTTGTTTTATTTGCATTCTACCTGCTTCATATGAGATCATCTCATATATTTGCATCTCATTTATGCAAATACTGTATGTGGTTTATTTACCTTACTTGAATTTTATCTCTTTTATATAAGCTTATTCCTTTCACATTTTACCTATTTATAGATAAACTTAATTCTTTTATTTTGCACTTGCACTTCCAAGTGTTTATGTATGGGAACAGTGCTGCTTGATATGTTGTATGTGCTCTCATGTTCATAATTTTTGTATGTCATACAGTGGGCTTACATGGGTTTTCTGCTTTTTCTTTATTATTTATTTATTTTATTTATTTAGTAAATATTTTATTTAGTAAATATTTTAATCTGGAAAGCACTTTGTGCTTATGCTTGAAAAGTGAGCTATGAACAAAATTATTAATATTATATAACAACATGTTGGCTAATGTTTTCATGTGGAGAACAGCTGTCAATCAAACAGGGCGGGAGGAATAAAATTTGAGCTGTGTTCTGATTGGATCACCCCAGTCTTAGGTGTGAAAGTAACTTTTAATCCCCAGGAAAAGCACTGGTTTGACTCTGGAGAAATCAGCTGATAGAGAGGACAAACCTGATGTCAGGCCAAAGCTTCCCAGCCAAAATGCTTTGTAAAGGTTCAGTTTAGGGCTAAGAAACATTCAGAAAAGTTAGCAAGCAAGCTAATTTGGACCTGTTTCCTCATGTGGACGGTGTTGCTCCCTTCACACTACATCACCTCCTGCTGCTGTCATGCCACAGCAATGTAAGACGTGACACTGACACACTGTCCTATGGTTGACTGGCAGCTCTATTACACACTTCGCCTTGACACTGGGCTGAGAGGACTACAGATTATTTCAAATTCATGATGTTTTCAACTCCAAATGATGACACTAAACACATTTTAATGAAAGAATGCATCATCCCTGTATGATAGCCACAGAAATGCTTTTCCATAATAAGTCTCACCTTCATGCTTTCATGTTTGAGTAGCTGTGACTTTTCTCTAATGCTAGACAAAGTCTCATTTTGGACTAAGAGGAAACCCGAGCTGGAGGATTGGTCAGTGAAGTTTATCTGATCCAGACAGATCCGAGTCCCGGGGAAATCACAGACTACCAACAGCCAATCTGCATTTCCAGCCAGGTGAGACACACCATGAGAAGTTGTGGAAGTGTATTGCTGCCACTCCAGAAAAAGAAAAACAGAGCAAAATCATGTTATAATAAGACAAATGTATTGTTATAACACGATATTGATATAATGCTATCTTTTCACCATATTCCAATATACAAACTTGTCATGTTATAACAGGAATCTTTTCTTGTTAGAACAGTATACATTTTACCTTGTTGGAGCATGAAACATTTATTGCCATTATAAGACAACTTATAGTTATGGCAAGAGCTGCAATAAAAACTCACTCATTTATGATTTTTGAAGTGCTTTTATTATGGGCCAAAGAAGCCAGTTACTTCATTTTAGAGTCGACTTTTGTTGCAGAACAGCCTTTGAACACTTTCTTCACTAAACATCTTTCATCATTCACGCGTGAAAAACAAGAGCCATTTTGAATTCCTGTGATGGTTCTCAAGCCTGAAATATGGGTTAAGATGTTCTCGTTTAATGTGCCTAAAATGATTTATCAGGGTGAGGTCTCCTGAGGTAAGACTGGCTGATGTGTTTGTTGTGGAGGTGCCTGCAGCTCACGCAGGTGTTGTCTTGACAGGTTTATTGCTTATTTGTTCTGCCACATACATAATAATTGTCATCATCACCAATAACAAAAAAAAGAAAAGACCTACTTGATATGCCACATTCATAATTGTCATCATCACCAACAACAGAATAAAAGGAAAAACATTTACAGTTAGGAAAAACCTGTTTGTGTGTGTGTGTGTGTGTGTGTGTGTGTGTGTGTGTGTGTGTGTGTGCGTGCGTGCGTGCGTGCGTGCGCGCGCGCGTGCGTGCGTGCGTGCGTGTGTGTGTGTGCAGTTATATGTCTTACTTTTGTAATTTTACAGTACATCAATGGTGTGTGTGTGTGTGTGTGTGTGTGTGTGTGTGTGTGTGTGTGTGTGTTGGCAGCAGCCTGTAATGTTTCAATCACATTTGAACAATCTGCCTTCATATTGAACCTTGCAGTATTAAAACCTGCCTCACCTTGTACAGCTGGTACATGCTGTTCTCTCATAATTATCTGGGGTAAAATGACTTTGAAGTGTTGTATTGTGGATCTGATGTCAGCCAAATTTACCAGGAACCCTTGCAATTCAGAACAGCTCCAAGACCTTGTTCATGCTGCCAGGACAATTCTTTTTTTTTTTTTTTTGCACTTCCAGACTCTGTCCAGACTGATTTTAAAAAAAGCCTAGAGCAGAAAAAAAACAAACATGAAATGCAGAGTTTTGAAAATTGGATCCAAGCCACATTTGGAGGCGGCTTGAAATGCATTTCCAATCAGATTTCTGTAGATGCGTCTTGAGTTAAGATGCTCTTGGGTTGGGTTTCAAACTGTCTTTTGCGTCACTTGCATTGCGACACAAAGCGCCGATGTCAAACCCAAAGAGACAGAAGTGCATCAGAGCGGCTGAGCAGGATTCATGCTGCTGCTAGCCACTAACCAACACACATAAGTTAGAGTGCATAGTCACTGATGCCTATGTTGTTACCATAGCAACCCATGCAGATAGGTTGGTAATGTCTGAACACACAAATCTGATGTGATCTCTTGCAGATATCAGTGCAGACAGTCTGTCTTAAAGATCTTATTTGAGAAACAAATCTGATTCGCCTGCAGTCTGAGCAAGACCTTTAACAGTAACTGCATGTTTTTGCTAATGTTTATGTTTTCCATCTCTTCATTGTTCACTGGGCACTTTATGGCTGGTGTTTTTCCAAGAAGACTTGCGAGTAAAACTTTCTTTGTCAGGGTCTGAAGGCAGCACATGGTGATAAACTGATGAAAATATTGCATCAGTTATGGGTGAAGTATCCCTTTAAAGTGCAGGAGTGCTCAAGTGCTTCGTTTTAATAAAGATAGCAGTGTATTTGTCATGTCAAGTGTGTTCAAATGTGTTCACTTGTTTTTCGTCAAAACAACATATAAGTTATGAGTGATTTTATCTAAAGTTCCACTTTTTTTACTGTTTGAAAGAGGCTGCATTACATTTTACAAACTGAGAATGAAAATGTCCGTCCTCCTTTTTAGGGTGAGGAACCTGTAATATTTACAGTTTATTTCAAGATATTTTGTCCATTGTCATAGCCCTGTGACCAAAGATATCCTGGGACAAAATTCGGACAGTGTCAGAGATTTAGGAACACCATCTCTCAGTGCGACCGCTGCTACAACCCTACGTCTTTTCACCAACCAACAGGAAAGAAGCATACAATGATGCACTGATCCACACAACACCAGCACTAAACCCAATGATGGAGGTAAAACAAGCAAAATAAACAAAGAAAACAAAGAAAAAAATGACCAGGTCCACATTCTCCTTCTTCTCCCTCTCCTCTTTGGATTTTTGTCCAAACACATTAACATCACTATTGCAAGGCTCTATTTGTGCTTGGTTTCATTGTTTACCATGACAGCAGTGCAGACAGATGATGTACGCTGATGATGTTTTCCTGTATATTGATGTGTGTTGTAGCCTATAAGATTCAGTTGTGTGACCATTGTACAGTCTACATACATCAAGACCGTGGTCATATGTTTATTACATCCATGTCGCACAGTGTGGCTTGCAGTAAACCATTAGTCATGTTGTTACAGTGTCTTAGCTCCTTTCCAACCTAGCTGTCTCCAAAGTCTAAGTAAAGACAGGCGTGTTGAAGTCAGGTCAGCACCACAATAGCTGCAACTCATTCAATATTAGGCCACGACTGACACCCAGCTCTGCCACCACCATGCTGCCAGATCGTAGTCTCTGCTGCCCCTCAGTCTCAATGCTTCAAGACGTTCCTGATTTTTGCTCCTTACAGTTCTGCTTCTTGCCTCCTCCTGTGATCCTCACCCTTGTTTCTGTTTCCTGAAGGTCCACCTGCTCCTGACTCCAGCCCGCACCTCATCTCATCCCCATCTGCCCTGCTCCCGGTCCCTGGACCCCCCTCTGTTCTGCCCTGCACTCTGAGCTCAAAACAGCAGCTCCTCTCTCCATCTCCCCACTTCCCCTACAATAGACCACATGTTCACCTCATTCCTGTCTCCTCGCCTCTTGTGCTCTGCACTTGGGTCCACTTTGCCTGCTCCTGCGTGACACGTCATGTCTATATGCCAGTAAATGAGACACTACAAAGATTAACTTTTGTATTTGACCTGCCATATAGTGTTGTCTCCCACACAACTTAGTTCAATTGAATTTGATTTGTTTTAACTTTAACAAACGCTATCACACTGTTATATACGGTATCATCAATCTGTGATGTTCAGTGCACACATCATTAACATTAACCTAGTTCAGAGCTTCGGATCACTCCCTACAATGGATGGAACATTTTTCCAAGGTTCATTTTTAAGACATTTATTTCTGGCATCTCTCAAGTAAAAGGTCCAAAGTACTGGGAAGTGTTGAAAGAGTCGAATCAGTTTCTCATTCACTGTGCACTTGCCAGACAGCATTATTGTTTCTACATTACTTTAAATAGTTGCCCTTTTGTAATTTGTATCACTGTCACACCACAAAATATCCTGTGTATTGTGCCAGCTCGTTTCTCACAGCCTCCTACTATAATTATACTGCACAAATATGTTGGCCAACCAGTGTGACAAACTAGGCCAGAACAGTGCCAACAAAATCAACTGCAGACTTTTCTCACGGGCAGTTATCACATATTAAAGTATTCTGTCTGTGGGAGCGCTGTCTTCAGTCTGTAGAGGGTCCAGCTTTTGTAACACGCCTCTGGCGCCCATATTGGAGGATCAGATTAATGCCTGTGAACAGTTCATTACATTTCGGATTTTCGTTCTTGGCTGTGTAATTGAATGAATAAGTGCGGATTCAGACTGGAAACAGACCATCTCACTGCATTCAATATCTAATTGTAGTATCTCAGATAACCATCATAATCTTGTAGTTATAGGGCAATACCAGTGACGCTGTTTGTTTAGTGTAACATCTTCAAAACACACAGCTTAAACTTCACATTTCCACTTTTGGGGAGTAACAGCATACAAGTAATGGTGTTACATATTTAAAATACAAAATATAAGTGACTGTATACCATCACAGTTTCAGTTTGAATTGGTGGTTTTCTGAATACCATTACTGTCTTTTCAAAACAGATTACTCAGTGGCATTACTTTATTTGTTTTGTTTATTTGCACTAAAATTCAGGCGCACATTTTCCACAAAATGTGCGGGGGATGCTTATGATCACTTTGCCTATACCTATACTGTATATTTATTACACACATATTACGCACATACATTACACACCACCCGATTCCTGGCAAGAAAATTTCACCATTTTTTAAACAGTATCAGTTGCAGGACAAAACATACCACATTTGTCTTTTGTGCACTGGTGTAAGTTTTTCTCTGAAGTCATTCCCAAAAGCAAGTGTTAACTACATTCAGACTGATTCAGACAAATGGACAAATTTTGAAGTATTAGAAAAGTAATCCAAAGTATTTAGAAGACATTACTTAACTTAAGTAATCTAATGGAATAAATTACAAATGACATTTTAGAGCCTGTATTCAGTAATCTGTAGTGGAATATGTTTTAAGAGTAACCTTCCCAACACTGCATGTCTCTGCTAAGTCACTGGTTTCCATTCATTCCACTATGATATGAAAATGAACTTTCAGAGACTTCAGACTTTCTTCACACCAGTATTTCATCACTGTAATAAAGTCCTCCTCATTAGTTTTCGTAACAATTAGTTTCCTAACAGCAGCAGCACTGTTGTGTTTTGATGATTTGAAATTGGGTGGAGTAAAACTCTCCCTCTGCCAGAGAAAATAGTCCCCCAGGGAAAAATTTGCTTATGACAGCCTATTCTGTGGTTTATGAATGTTGAGGACTTTGTCAGCCACAGAAGCAGAACATTACTAGTTGGTTGTTTCAACCAGAAATTCACCTTTTAAAAATGAATGCACTTTGGTTATATGCTGTGAAATCTTTGGTACCCCCACATGATTTGAAAGATGGTTTGTTGCGATGTAAAATGTGGGGAAATCATTGTAAATGGGCCTGACATTCAATATGATTACACTGATAGTGTTAACAAGGGTTGATAGGGTTAACCTGCTTATTGTCACTCCCTTATAGCTCATCTTTTTAAATGAAGTGGTGGAGCCAACACAGCTGACTCACATGCGTAGTTCTTGTCAGCCCTAACATTTTGTACGGGCCTACACAATCTACACATAGTAATCTTTGTAATTTTCTTATTTCAGGTATTTAGCGGAGAGTCTGGCACAGCCACACTCTGATTTTGTTACTGCTCATGAAACAGTCTGTTGGGTTCAAACCACTTGGGAAATGGGTGGCAGCCATGGGAGTTCACAAAAAAAAAATACATGGCAGGTGATTGGATCAACCATCTGTCTATCACTGGCCAGCTTGTACACTCAGACAAACAAAACATATTGGTTTTATGGGAGCGCTTAAGTTAAACAAACAGCAGCAACTGTGATGGAGAAAGTGAGCGAGCACATTGGTAAGCTTGTTGCAAGTTTGTCAGCATGCTGGTACATGATTTCTGCTGTTTTTGTAAGGAAAATCTATTTCCATGTCCTGTTTTTTTCTGTTTTCTATTCAGTGTACTCAGTACGTTGTAGCAAAGATACTCAAATGAAAGGAAGATGATGAAAATGGTATGAAAATGTTCAACACTTCCTGTCTCGTAAGTGGGTGTACACAGCTTTGTAATGCCTAGCCATGTTTTTGCATCAGTGACACAGCAAGAGAAGGCAGGTTAACAAGTCTGGTGATGAAAAGTGACTATTTGAAGATCTGTTGTGTGCAGAAATACAGGAAAATACAACAAATGACTTGCCTGTCATCATCACCCAAGCCACACCTGTAGTTCCTAAAGGATGCTGATTGGTCCGGCCATTCTTTATTCTTTATTTTTTTATCTTTTTTTTATTGATTTATTTAATCTGTAATCTGTGGATACTGCTGAAAAACTATGAATTTCCTGCGGGATGAATAAAGTATCTATCTATCTATCTATCTATCTATCTATTTTGTGGTTACTGCTGACGTTTCATCTTGGACCGAGGCCAGATTGTTTCATGAGTCAAAAAATAAATAAGTAGATACACAACACCATTTGCATGTGTACGGTTATCTAGCTGACGCTCTCATGCACTGAGACTAACAACAGCTGGAGATTTGGATGCAAAGACATACACAATAAGAGCTGAGTAGAGAGCTAGAGAGGCTTTTAACTTCAGAGTAATTATTACAGGTGAAGGATGCAATGTGTAGATCCCAAAACAACATTTTTGCCTCACTAACTACAAGAGCAACTCATCGGAGGTTCCATATGCAGATGCCTCACTGGTGGAGGAACTGAACTATTTCTTAACCCGCTTCGAGGCAGAAAGATCCCACCCTGCTCCTCCTCTAATAGCACAGCCCCCCAGCACCCGCCGACTCACACTGCAGGGACATCATATCACGACGGTGCTGAAAGCTGTAAACCCACACAAAGCAGCAGGACCGGATGGAGTACTTGGGAGAGTACTTAAGGCCTGTGCTGACCAGCTGGCAGGGGTCCTAACCAGGATCTTCAACGCCTCGCTGGAACAGGCCATCATCCCACCCTAACTGAAAGCAGCCACCATTGTCCCTGTTCCCAAAAAAAAACACCATAAGCTGCTTACGAGAGGACGAGAGGAGACCCTGCTCCACTGCAGATAAACGGTGTCTGCGTGGATAGAGTGACATCCCTCAGGTTTCTTGGGGTGCATGTCACTGACAACCTAACATGGTCCACCAACACGTCAGCAGTGGTCAGAAAGGCCTAGCAGAGACTGCACTTTTTAAGACTTCTGAGGAGGTACCAGCTGGAGGAAATGCTGCTGCAGACTTTCTATCATTCCACCATAGAAAGTTTTCTGGCACACTGCATCACAGTGTGACCCCTCCCACCCTGGGCAGGGCCTTTTCAACCTCCTGCCCTCTGGTAAGAGCTACAGGACCATTGCTTGTCGGACTAACCGCCTGTTTTTATCCATGGGCGATCAGGCTGTTGGACTCCAATAAGTAACCCCTCACCGTCACTCAGAAATCCTGCTTAATGTGAATGTATGGAGAAGTGCAATCCTGTTTGAACGCAAATGTATGGACTCCTAGCACCTTGTTTTCCCTTTTTAGCCAGTTTACTTGTTTATTTATTCTGTAGTGTGATATAACTTGTGTGTGTCTTTTAAATGCAATATGGTGGATACTCCCAAAATTTCATTGTGCAATAAGTGTACAATGACAATAAAGGCTATTTCTATTTCTATTTCTATATTCTATTTTCTATTTTTTTTATTTTTAATGCTGAGGTTTAGTTTAGTTTTTAATAGAAGCCTTTATTGTCATCACATACTAGACACAACAAAATTGGAGATGCTACTCCCAAAGCGGAAAAACACATTAAAAAACATAAACTTCAATCCATCATTCACACATACACACATACAAAGAACACAATAAGCTACCAAAAGACACCATTTACAACATCATACATATAAATTATATATATATATATATATATATATATATATATATATATATATATTTTGAGAGAGAGAGAGAGAGAGAGAGGTAGATAGATAGATAGATATTGGTTGTATTGGTTAATTTCTCCCAACTTTATCTGCCATGTTGACAGGCATGGCAACATGGACACGTGAGGCGCTCGCCTGTGCAAAGCTGACACAAGAATATTAGTTATCTGGCACAGGTCAAACATTGCAAGATAGATTTTATATCCACCCAAAATACTAGATTTATGTACTTTATTTGTACAGAAGATTTCATACAGCATGGCAATTCAAATTGCTTTACAGAGAAACAAAAATTCAGCGAAGGCATAAGATTTACAGTTAAAAGGTGCAAAAGTACAGGCAAGCGATACAAGAGATACAAGATTTAGATGTGAACGTGCGCAGCTTATTGGCTCACAGTAGAAGATGGGGAGCGACTGCTGTAAACAGACTGCCAGTGATTTCATTCATGGAACTAATGTGAATGAAAATGAAAAATCTGTGTGATTCTCCCTGCTTTGTGCAATAAACATGTCATTATTTCCCTATAATATTGTTTTTTATATACCATATACTTCTTTCACACATTTCTTGGTTTTTATACATGCACACTCAAAGTCAGTTAACCATAGCACTCATAGCAAACACTAGTAGTATTTCTATTGTATTCTGTTCTGTTCTGTTGAACTCTATTCTGTTCTAATCTGGTGTGTCATTACTCATCATGACTAAAGCTTTGGCATTTGTTGACTCTGTGCTAACATGCAATGCACTGGTCATGACCATTTTTTTTTTTTTTTTTTTTTTAAGATAAGCTCACATCAGATATCCAAGGACTGAACGCCTCATCATGGTGGACTTTTATAACTCAGTGAAGGAAAAAAAAAAAAAAAACCCTGTTTCATCCAGTAAGTTTGACTGCCAATTCCAATAAACGGTTTATTCAGAAGGACTCTTTGTTTGGATATCTGTCAGAATATCTGGTTACAGACTAACTTACCAACCATAACCAAATGTTACCTGCATTATTCATTTTTCTTTGGGAGGGGGATACACACCACTGCACAAAACAAGGAAGCTAAAATTAAAAAAAGAAAAAAGAAAAGAAAAGAAAAAGAAACATTTTGTCTCATGGCCTCCATCAGGGCAGAAAGTGAGGAAGCTCAAGAGCTGTGAATAAAACCAACAGCTTGATTTTTTTTTTTTTTTTTTTTTTTTCATGCACTCCTGCTGTCACCAACTATTGGCTTAAATAATTAAGTAATTAGGCCTTTTTTATTCTTTTTATGTTTGCTTTTGGTTTGATTATATGTATTTTATCTTTTAATGTTTTTGTTAATTTTGTATTTTGGGCTCTGTGTGATAATGGTGAACAAAAATGGACCGTCAATAGCAAAATAACTAAAAAATAGATAAATACATAAATGAATACATGGGGAAAATAAATAAACAAATGCAGTGAAATCAGTTTTATTATGGAAGGCTTGCAGGTTTGTTACATTGTAAACTATAAGGCACCTGCTATTTTGGATGTGTGCGTGCGTGTATGTGCGACCCCAACAATTGAGGAAACAAAGGCTTTTCTATAGCAAGCCCTCCAGTTGTTTTTTCCTGCTTGGTGTCTCCTCAGGTGAGCCCCGCCCCCCTCCTGTACAGGTAGCTAGACCATCCTCTCCTGTGATTGGCTGCGGCACCTGTCCGTCTACGGAGCAGGTCTGTACTTGAGCTCAGGTAAAACCTACCTGGGATCCAGACAAGTGGAAGGAAGGGTTCTGGGCGTACAGTTGGCTCTTATAACTTACAGTGTGAGCAACTCTTCCAATAGGATTTTGTCAAGGTTTATTTTATTTTATTTTTTATTTAAATGGCAGCGAGTATAGGACTGGCCATGAATCCGCCGCACACTACAGAGGAGAGGGCGGTTTTCACGCAGCTGAAGCCGGTCAGGATGTCGGGGGCGGACGGCGCAGAGGACGCATCCGTGTTCGAGGAGGTGAAACCCGGGGTGAGAGTCACTGCCGACCCGCTGAGGACGGCCGGGCTCCGGGTGAGCCGGAGGTCCGGCCTCCCCGGGTCCAGCCCAGCTCCCTGCTCAGATTTCCCCCTAAGCGCGGCTTCTTGCTCGCCTTGGGTCAAAATATCACCAAGTTTTGAGGATAAACACCGCCGCTGTTAACCGTTTAACTGCCGCTAAATTGCATGCTGTGCTGTGTGCTGGTTTATGGGGAGCAGGCGAGCGGGCGGGTTAAAGTCCTGTAAAGACAAGCTGGTGTGTTAAAACGCAGGTAAAGTTCACCTGCAAGCTGCTCGGAGCATCTGCTGCTCTCTGCTCCTCAGCACAAAGCAGGCCAGCTAGTGGTGCACATGCTTTCTCACATAGGTACAGGATGTGTAAGATTTTATTCATATGATTGTTGTCTCTCAGAAGTTTGGTTGTGATTGTGGCATTGACAGACTGTAATTGATTTCCAACAAGCAATAGGATATTTAATTTAAAGTTGTTCCTATGGGTAAAATAAAGGCAGATCAGCTGTGGACTTCTGTATGTGAAAGTATAATGTAACTTATTGTAGTGCAGACTGGCTATATTTGCTTGTAATGGCAGTTTATTTGAATACTGAGGAGAGCTGTGTATACTGTCATATTTATTTATTTGTTTCCAGATTTTTTAATTGGTTTTTTTTTTTAATCAAGTGGTATTTTCTCGATCCTAGTAGCTGGTCTGCCTTACTCTGCCTTGTTTTAACAGATTTATAAGTTGTTCCCGGAAAAAAATCCTGGAACAAGTGAAAGTATATTGGAAATAAGTGAGATTATCCCACCCAAATTTTTTTATATTGTTTTAAAGTAAAACAAAGGTTTAAGATTGAAAATGACTAAATGGCTTGTTGCAGCAGGACGTGGACTTTCAGCAGTGGCAGCTTACTGTCTCATTTTGAGTGCTACAGACTTGCTTCAGACACTTGAGAAACGAATAAGTCGTTGATCAAATAATGAAAACGGAGGTTTGATAGACAAAATATCAGCCGTATACCTTCCTCCACATTCATATACATCTGTTTCTGTCAGGAAAACCAGTGCAAACTTGCGAACGTCACTCTGATGTCAGAAATGTGCCCGCACTTTTCAGGAAGTAGCTCGTCCTGTGTACAGTGACAGTCCTAGACATCCCAGAATGCACTGCACCTAACGAGCAGTAGAAAGTGGGTAAAACAAGTGGGAAAACGGCATTTTATTACATTCCGCCACCTCCTCCCTTCGCTTCTTGTTAAACACAAACAGCCGGTTACAGCCGAGACATGACAGCTGCATTAAAGTTAGATGGTGGTGAATTGTACGTTGGCCCTGCGTGATCACAGCGGAGCGTAAACAGAAACCGGACTCCTCCACATCACGCTGCGAGGCTGGCCTTCTGCCTAGTGTTTGGTAAACAGGGTCGAGGGGGGAGAACCTGTAAACACAGCCTGGCCTGCAGAGCACCAGACCCCAGGCTAAATCTGCTCTGTCCCAACACGAGAAAGTTAAAAAAGACAGAAAGAAAGAAACATCGTCAAATGGCCTGACTTGTTACGAGTGATGTGCTGTAAAATAAAAAGCAGCTGGTGGAAAGACACTAAGTCATCCTGCTGCAGAAGTGCTGTTGCTTTGCTGAAATTTGACTAAAATGGAATCAAATGTCAAGTAAAATAAAATTTACTGTTTTAGAAAAGAGAACAGTGTTAAATGTGATCTTTTCCTTCTAAGTCTAAGTGTCTGAGGATTGCTTTAATTTGGGTGAAGTGGATTTGAATGACAAAGGAAAGATTCCAGCTTCTGATGCGCATGGAAAACTGTCAGAATTTGCCAATTAAACTTGATTTGTGATTTTAAAAGTGCACTTCAGTAAAGTTAAAATCCCTGCCTTTAAAAAATACCCCAAAAGAACAGTAACTGGAGTAAACTAGTTACTTCACTCCTTTGTCTGTCAGTGATCATTAAGGCAAAACAGCCAGCAATGAAAGCAAAATTCAATATTTCTTTCATTAAAAGACCATATCATGTAACTCACAATGCTGTTAACTAATAAGTGCATGCTACGTTTTGCTCTTATATTTTTATATCAGGCTAAAAATGTGTCTGAACTGCATTTATGTGTGTTTGTAACTGAAAGATACAACGTCCAGCGGTCAAGGAGGCACTTCCATACAGTTCTTACTGTGTTAAATATGCTCTTGTGTTTGTTAGGCTTGCACATTGTGTCACATACAACTTTTAAAGCCAGGCGATTTCACTGAAGATCAAATTGGCAGAAGAGCAAAAAGGTTGTACCCCTGCTGCTAAATCCCAGTTTAAAGTTACCTGCTGGCTTACTGGTTGCTGCGTCAGCTCTGGTGGTGATGAGGGAGCTAGTGAGTAATCTCTCTTGTTTTCTTTTTTGTTTACACGCTACCATGAGGAAAACTTTCCAGTAATCACTCATGCATTGGTAAAGCTGGTTCTTTGTAGCTGCCACAACCTCAGGTGTTGGTACTTGTTTATACCTGTTTAGTAGCGATACTTACCTATTTTGAGGAGTTTCTGATTAAGAGTGCATTCTGCACAAGCTGGAAGTTATTTTTTTAGCGGTCTTCTTGCTGACTTTGGCTGCCTGTGGAGTTTGGTTCCTAAATCCGCTCTGAGGCACTTTGGGAAACATCTTGTTCCTGCTTTGCCATCCTACTGCTGTAAAAGTGGAGCTCAATGAATGTCATAAACTGTAACCCAGAGAAGAGATGTTTTTACAGCCTAAATGACTGAGGAGCTAGATTGCATGCCTGTGGGTCGCAATGAATCATATCAGTCACAGTAAAACGTAGCTGAATGCATTGCACAAGCATGGCAGCAGAGCGATTTTAGGCCTCAAATCACTCACTTCAGTGTCTAAAGACAAAACCTCTTCATGTTTGTGTTCAGACCCTGAGCTTCTTGTTTCAAATGGAACACCTGAACAGCTTATTACACTGCATGTCGTAACACAGTAAAAATCTCTATATTAACAAATCCTACTGACTCAAATTCAGTGATAAAATCTAGTTTTTCCTTCACATAGTTAAAAAAAAAACCTGTCTTTTCAATGAGATAATTTGACTTGTCTCAATACAGTTTCACTTTCAGTATGTGGAAACAAGGCAGAATAAGGCACTTGACACTTGATTCAAGAAAATTCTGGAAATAAGTTGATTAGTATCAGACAAGTGTAGAATTAGCTCATCCAACTTTTTTTTTTTTTTTTACATTCTTTGAAGAAAAACAAGATTTGAACATTGAAGATGTCACTTAATGACTTGTTAACATGGAGATTTTTTTTTGCACCACAACATTAGATCAGCCGATATTTCTGGTTGCATGCCCTCTGGAGTTTCGACTGAGGGTAAATGGTCCTGGGAACCAGCCAGTAGTTCTGTCGCTGTGGCACGCAGCTCTCTGTGTGCAGAAAGACAACTCTAAAAAAGAATAAAAACAGCCATGTTAGGCGAAGTGGCTGACGCTGCAGGCAAATGAAAAGACGGCCACAGTTAATTTGCGTGAATTCACGTGTCTTCAACATGAAGGTGCATGCATTCACCTCATCTAACACATTCCATACTGATCAAACAGGTCGCCCAGTCTTTCCCCGTCCTGTTCACTATTCCCATCCTATTCGCTCTTTTCTTTTATTTGCTGTGACTGCTTTGTCTGCTTTCTTCTTCTCTCTTCTTCCCATGTATTCATGTCACTGCTTTGCTGAGCTCAGTGTTTAGTGTTTTTTTCCTCCATTCTTTTTAAACTCCGCTTTAACCCAGGCAGTGTCGTGACAGCAGTATGTTGCCCGACCTGTCTGAGCAGGACCCGCAACGCTTATCCCTAATCTGCACAGGCCACCCCGGGGCAGCAGGGCAGGATGATAGAGCTGAGAAAGTCACCACTGGCCCGAGGGCAGGAGGCAGTGAAAGGCATAAGGGGATGAACAGGCGGGCGGAGGAGGCCTCTGGAGGCCCCGACGCCTCCAAAACTCCAGGTCACAGCGGTGGATAGCCACAGCTCGGTGGAACGGGTTATTGTTGTTATTTTACACTGAAAAAAATCTCCATCTTACCAAGTCATGTTGTCTCATATTCAGTGGTAAAATCTTGTTTTTTGTTCAAACAAGGTAAAAAAAAATCTGCCAGTGGGATGTTCCCATTTGAACATTGAACATCCCAATTTCCCAAGAATTTTCTTGAATCAGGTGTCATTTCTATGATCCCAGTGGGTTGATCTGCCTTATTCTGCCTCATTTCTGCATATTTATACTTGTTACCAGAAAAAAAACCTGAGACCAGTGAAACTGCATTGGAAACAAGTGGGGTTATCTCATCACACTGTCAGGTTTTTTTTAGCTTATGTGAAGAAAAACAAGATTTTAGCACTGAGGATGAGACTAAATAGCTTAAGTTAGAGGTTTCTCCAGTGTATTGCTGTTGCTGTGGTGAGCTGAAGTGTTGAAGTGTGAGTGTCCCGTCGCTGGTATGTACAATAACCTGTTGAAAAGATGTCTGTGATAGATAAATCAGATGAAAGATTGAGTGTTGAGTGTCGCTTTTTCTTGAGACCTACAGCATGCATTGTTTATTTTGACTGGGTTTAGAAGAGAGCTTCAACTAATGATTATTTTCGTTGTCAATGAATATGTCAACGACTTTTAAAAATTCATCAATTAATGATTTAGTGTAAGAAGAGTGAAATAGTCCAAAGTGATCTCTTCAGATTGTTTCATTAGTCTGACGAGCAGCCAAAAAAACAAAGTATTAATTTGATAATGATGTGAATGGAGAAAATATTTGGGGTTTTTACTTGTTAAATGACTAAAATGGTTAATCTTAGTGAAATTACATTTTCTGTCAGTGGACTACTAATCCTTTCAGTTCTGGTTTTGAAAAGCCTCTGTGGCAAGAAAACAAAAAGGCTTTGAAAGCAGTCCAAGCTGCAAAGGACAGTGTGAACCTTCTGTGTGACAAAATGAAAATCACTGAAACTGGAGTTGGGAGGTTTTTGGGCATAAGAGAGCAGTGATGCAGTGAGAGCAGTGATTCGCAGATGCTTGCCTTGCAGAGTAGACAGCTTGTTGAACTTGGATACTGGAATAGCTTACAGGATTTTGTGAGAACTTGCTTTCAGTGATTATAGGATTGTTATCTAGCAGGACCAGTTGAATGACATATGTTGAAACAAGGCAAAGTAAGGCAGATCAGCCCATAGGGATCACGAAAATGACACTTGATTCAAGAAAATTCTGGAAACAAGTTGATGAGCATGAAAATAAGTGAAATGATCTCATCCCACAGTTGAGACTTGAGGAAATTTTAACACTGAAGATGAGACTAAATGACTTAAGATGGAGATTTTTTTTTGCAGTATGTATTCTTGCATCTGCATCTCAGACTGTGTCTTAGATGACAAAAACAAATGATCATCTGGTGCATATGGGCTTATCGTATTTTCGATATTTAGAGCTGTTATCTGCACATCTTCAAGCTGTGCCAAAGACTTAACTTCTTTTTAGTCTGGTTCTGTGAGTCATGTTGTAGAGCTGGCATTACTTTCTTTTCCAAACAGTGGCTATTGTATGTAGGAATGAAGTTGTAATGGCAGAATAAGTAACCAATATGAAACCTATTTTCAGATTCTTCTGTCATTGTATCACTGGTGGGTTTCCTGTAAGACTGAGCAGAGACGACAGAAGAAGTTACACAGTAACTTCATGGCATAAAGATCAGGAGCAAGCCGCCACTTGTGTCTAATGATCCCTGAAGATCAATACTCCGATACGGTTTCAAGTTACCTGTCAGCGCTCTTTTGGTTTTATTCTTTTTTTTTTATAGCTATGGTATGCGTCACACTGGTAATGTCGTGGTTTTGAGCAGCTCCTGTTGCGTTCGAGTCCTTCTGTGTTTCCTGTCACATTGCTTTACAAGCAACGTCAGCCTGATGAGAAACACGAAAGCATGAAAGCAGTTATTAGAAATGAATCGAGTGAACTGAAGTCGTGTGTACCTGCTTTGTTGGCGAAGGATGCTGTTCCTGCAGCCCGAGGCCTGACATGGTTTACGTTTGACTAATGATTTGACTTCCATGACAACACTGAGCTCATTTGCATCTGGTCAAGTGTCTGCTGGCAGCAGGCGCTCCGCTGTAAAGCAGCACAGTGATTGGAGATGGGGAGGAAACAGAGCGATTCATGTCTTTGAACGGCTCTTTTCATTCCTAGACGTGGTTGAATACCTCAAGACAGAGGAATTACTTTTTTCCCTCATCAACAGAGTAGTATGGATTTCATATTAAAAGATCATACCATTCATTTTGAATGTCTTGCCTGTTTAGCACAATTTCCAAATCGTCTCAAGCAAAACCTGCAGGACTGCGGACATGAGGGCAGTATTCATGAGGTCTCAAAAAGCCCTCAGACACCCCCTTTCCACCAACATCAACTTGGTGCTAGTGCTGCTCTGCAGGTGGTTCAATTTGCAAACCTTCCAAGAACTGGTTTGCTTTTCCACAGGCTAGAGAGAGTCATGTCATTACATCCCTGTATACATCTCTCCTTTCTGCTTTTTTTTTTTTTTTAAGCGGTCTCGGTTCTAGACCAGCAAAGTGTTGGTGCTGCTCTCAGTTTGTCTGTCCTGAGAGCTGGATCTTAGGCTGTCGAAATGCAAAGAACTAGCTTGAGATTAGGCATTGGCTCCAAACTGTGTTTAATGGGGACATGCATCAAGGATTGGACGTGCGTCTCACTTTGACTTTAAAGATGGGAGATTCATTTCCACTGACCCGGCCAAGGAACTGTGCCCAGGACGTCTGCAGGTCTAGTCCTGGTCCTGCAGCTCAGTAGGTAGAGTGTGGCTTTACTCTTGTCAGGGTATAAAACAGCAGGATGACACTAAATTGTTAAATTCTGACTCGAGAAAAATTCATTTTCAGGGTAAGCAGCTTTCCAAAGTCACAATGAAACAGCATTTTGAGGGCATTTTCGTTTCCTGATGTATTTCTTTCCTGTTGAAACAGGATGCTTAGGTAGACATCAAGCAGGAAGGGATCATTCAAAAACGTATAACAATACAAAATCAGTTAAAGAAAGGCTTTTTTCTTGGGAAAGGTTGGTGAAGGCGGCAGGACCTTAAAAGAAAGGTTTTGGCTAGGAGCTATTCAGCAGTCAGGAAATAGTCTATGCACATTGCAGTTTGGCATCAGGCCACATGACTGGCTGATATCTGATATTTAACAAAAGGTTGAGCAGATAGATACTGTGTATTGGCAGAGACTGTCCTTACTTTGTACAAACCTGCAGAGAAACACTGGAAAACCCTGCTCTGAGTCATGCTGATCTCTGCTGTGTTTGGTCGTCATCGTGCCCCCACCAGACAGCACATCCAGTCACATCCTGCCGTTTCCCAACAGCCGCAGTCTGCAGCTTCAGCCTCTCAAGCCTTTTAAATCTCTTTAATGATCATCACTGTTTACCTGTCGTTCTTCACGTAGCCTCGGCTGTCTCTCCTGAAACAAACAGAGGCTTAAGTCATTTTGTGGGGAAAAAGAAGTCATCGGCAGACATTCATCATTCAGTATTTCTAAAAATGTAAAGGATTCATGAAGCGAGTGTGATCCCTTTGTCAGCCAAGGCCTGAATGTTGTGCTTTTAAAATGCGCTGCAATTTGTTGTATTTTTGTGTTTTCTCAGAACAAAACACCTCAGAGAAAGGGAGATGGCTGGACTTTATGTTGTAACTAATAGTTTTATGTGTTGCATAGTAATGGCTTGTCTTGTGTATTTTTTTTTTTTTTTTTAACGAAAGATCAGTATCTGTCAGTGTCTGTCAGTATCAGTATCTGTGTTGAAAAAAAAAAAAAACCTCTAATGAATACTGGATGGATTCATTTGGTAGAAAACTCTGGTTCTTTATTCTGTCTGTATGTTCTCTAATAGTATTCCTGTAAAAATATAAAACAGCATTCATTACTTTGATGGTAGTAATTATTATTCCCTGGTAGATCTTCTTAGTTCACTGTCCAATATGGCTTGGGGACTTAAAAAGTGGATTTTGGACACCGAGTGAGGCGCTGACTCTTCTGTGGTTCGGGGTTTGATCTCTCCACACTGCAGATCTGTGCCATCATGTGACTGAGGTGTTATGGATAAAAGCGTCCACCACTGGCATACTTTATACCCCCCCTTTATAGCCCTCCCCCCGTCCTCCTTGTCTTGTCCACCAGTCACTGTCCTAGAAGCTGAAACAAGCCTTCCTATCTCTCCCATCAGCGGCCATAAAACCGCCTCATGGTCTCAAAGGTTCTGTTGTGCTCGACCAGCGCTGACCCTGCGAGCGTGATTCGTGCTCCCTCGGTTCACGGCGAGCAGACGGGCGACCCGGACGCACTGCGAGTCGCTCCTCTCTCCGCATTCCTGACGGCCATAAAAGAGGGGATTAGTTTGCAGAAGCAGCCATTTGTTTTGCAATTAGCCGGGGAAGAGGCCTGTTGCAGACGGATGACCTCTCTTAGCTCTAAGGCTTCTGGTGCTTGTAGAAGAATTGAGAAAGATCTTAAACTAAAAGAAAAAATAAAAAAGGATTTTACTCAAGGAAAAGGTTCAGTTCCTCTCTGTGAAACTGGTCTCTTTCATATGCCCCGATTGGATATACCGTATTTAGCTACCTGTTGCGTTTGGAAAGTTTATAATTCCCTCTGTTTGGAAATGATTTAGCAGGCGACTGGTTTGAGAGACAGTAACAAATCCTTGCCTTGATTATCTTGATTATCTTGATTATCTTGATTATCTTGATTATCTTGTTTATCGATGCAGTGGCTTCAGCAACATGGATCCCACAGTGAATTACAAAATGTAATAAATGATACTATCTAGGCTCAGGTTCTATCTCCCCAGACTTTCATCGATGTCTGGACAAGCTCAGTCCATAGTTTTTTAATATCCTTCAACACAGCAGAGGCTCTTTCTTTTGAGAATGAACTACCCACTTGTGTCCTTATTACTAAAGGAAGGTAAAATGTTAAAAGCTTAAGGCCTTGCAGGTGATTTGCTTCCCCCCGAGTTCAGATTTTCACACTTTAAAGGAGTACAGAAACACAATAAAAGACCATCAAATTAATAAAAAATAATAATAATAAATAAAAAAAAGGCCAAGCTAAGCCTTTCAAGGATGTGTATAACAAGGGCTGGAAGTGTAGAAACCCCCCTCCCCTCACTTCCCCATTACCCAGAAGGCAGCTGATAAGAGACTGTTTCTTATCAGGCGAAGGGATTCATAGCAGAGCAGTTGTACATGTTCTCCAATTATTAACCGAGTCCGTCTTGGCCCTCGGCTGCTCTCCTCACTCAGGCTGGGATTTTGGGCCCCGTTAAAGGATATCACTCGGGGCCCTGCCACCCCCAACCCTGGACCTGAGCTGTAATTTTACATCCAAAAATCAACGAGCCTCTTCAAAGCTTTCAACGCATCTACCTTTACAGGATTTCAGCTCTCTTGCAGTCCCAAAACTTTTTTTTTTTTTTATAATTTTTTTTATTTATATCGTACATACACAGAACATACCCTCTCATGCATACATATACTGACTTATACTGCAAGCTCACAGTAATTATAGTGGTAGTGATGATAATGTTAATAATGCTAACAATAATAACAGCAATGACCTGATACAAATATCACGAGAGTATTTAAAAGAAAAATAAAAAAATAAAAATAAAAAGTAAGCAGTCCCAATACTTAATGTCCAAAACTGACTGAAAATGAGCTGTCTAATAACAAACATACATACATGCAAACCTTTTTGTAAACCTTACCACAGTATTTATTACAAAACTATCTGATACCAACAAAAAATTTAAAGGTGCATCAGCTTTCCAAGTAAAAAGCATACAAAGTGTGGTAAAGATATAGTAAGGACACAGAATAGTTGCCAACATGGCGGTCGTCTTTCATAACACGCTGTCCACGGCTTCTTTTTCAGCACCCTGATTATATTTGCTCTTCCCTTTGTCCCGCTCTGGTCGCTGTGCTCCTCGCCTCACTTGCTCCCTCCTCATCATCCAGACTGCTCAGTGTCTCTCACCAATCCACTTCCACTCTCCTCTCCAAACCCCCTTCCAACTTCATAACCTGAAGACACTCCTCACTCTGTAGTCTGCATAAGGCATAGACTGTGTAACATACCCCCCCCACCACCACATACACACACACACACACACACACACTCACCCCCAATATCAAACTTGAATTTTGAGGCTTTGACACTTAAATCTGAGGCTTGTCTCCGTTTAGAGGACATTGTTTCTGTAGAGACGGAGAGGGAGAGAGAGAGAGAGAGAGAGAGAGGGAGAAGTCGGCACACGAGGCAGCAGACGGAGGTCATTGGGGGACGTGGCCAAGGGCACCCAAGGGTTACAGCTGCCAGCACCCCGGCTACACAGGGCCTGTTTGTGTCCCGGCATACAGGAGCACTCAATGGCAATGAAAGAGGAAGGCTATTTTTCTGTTTTTTTTTTTTTTTTTTTCCCTTCTCTTCTCTCAGTAAATAGCCAAGTCTTCCATTTCACCAGGCGCTCAGATTGCACTGATGGCACAGCGGTGTGTGTTCAGCAGCGATGAACAGTACATTTATTAGACCTGCATGCACCTGTCAATACATACACACACACACACACACACACATACACAGAAATCTAGACACATGTAGACATGCACATAGATGTACATAGAAACACGGGCGTGCAGATACACACAAATGTACAGACACACACACACTCACATGCAAATGGTCGCTCATTCACCGACTTGGAGACACACACACACACAAATAACCAAAGTTATTACCATAAATCAAAGCAAAAATAAAAACTAGGTCGGCATTAAAAAGCGATATTGCAAACTGAAATCAACATTAAAACTGAGAAAACTAAAACATCTTGTTTATTTGTAGTAATCAAATATAAGTGTAAGCTAAAGTTGTATGCAGTAATGTAAAACTAATATAATGAATATAATAAAATAAAAGTTGAAATATGTTTTTTTTTCTTTGTTAATGAACACTTCAAAAATTCAAAATTCATGTGAAGAATTTTTGTATTACTCGCTATCTGTTGCGAACATAAACAAGCAATGGAAGAGGAAACTAACAATCAAAATTCAATTAGAAATGAAATAAAACTCGAAAATAATGTAAAAGTGGCAACCGATGGGAAAAATCCAAACCTGTAATAGCTCTGCACTCTCACATATGTAAACACACACACACATACATGCACCCAAATACACTCATTCACCCTTCTTCTCTGTCATACACACACACACACACACACACACACACACACACACACACACAAAGAACTGACCTCATTGGCTGAAGTGCCCATAAAGCCCTCCAGCTTTTGTGTATGAAAACAAATCAGCAGGTTGCACTGTGTGTGTGTGTGTGTGTGTGTGTGTGTGTGTGTGTGCGTGTTACAATCCCTCCACTGTGTTGACATGGCTGGCACTCGACATGGCGTTGCAGAATAACAGTGTTGAAACGTTGAAATGGCTTTTCTCCGCTCCATTGTGCAGCCCATTATCCTGCGCTGGGACGGGACCTCGAACGCATCAGCACCTCGTTGGGTCATTTGTCAGAATCGGTCGGGCCGGTCCAGGACTCCGGATTTTGATTATATTCAATTTTTTTTATAATCACATTATTTGCCACTTCAAACTCACTGAGTAATACAGGAAATCAGTTGTTTTCTCTTCCTGCAGCTTTTGCTCCTCAGGTTTCCTGAAGGTTTTTCTGTGCAGCCGAAGGGCTCAGAGCTGCCCTTCCACTGTTACATATTTGGGATATTCTTGGCTGTCATAATAAATACCACATGTAGGGCTGAAGTTAATGATTATTCCCTTGCTGAATATTTTGTTTTCAATTACTTATTTTGTGTTGTTAGTGTGAAAACTAAAGCCACAGTCTTACTGGAAGTGATCAGACCTGCAGCTGAAGAATAACCCAAAGTATTAATTATATAAAGATCTGAACAGAGAAAACAAAGACAACCCTGGCATCTTAGTGGTCTTAGTGAATGGAATCAGACAGTTTGGTCAATCATTTGAGCAAATCATCTTGTTTTTACATTTCAGACATTTAATATTTATTCATTCAGTTGTACGAAAATGTTTTAGTGTTCCCTTGTAAACGGGTTAGGGTTGGATTTAAACCTAATTTAGATTTAGGCTTAAATTTATTGGCATGCAAATGGTGAATATTTCTGAATATCGGTGCAAAATATGAGCTATCTGCAGCTTCCAGTCAAACCGTGTAGTGACCTTAAAAATCCAGATCCCAGCACGGAGGATTTATCACAGTCTGATTTCCCCGTCAGGAGTTTGTCTGAGTTTCCTGATCGGTTTTAGAAACAGATCTGCAGCCTCGGTCACACACCACTGTCACTTTCATGATGAGTTTTGTATTTTCTGCGCTCACATGGCTTGAATGTTTCTCTCTCTCTCTCCCTCTCTCCCTCTCTTCTCTCTCTGTCATGTCTCCCTCTCTCGCCCCGCCCCCTGTCAGTCCATCCATTCATCAGCGTTGTGATCTGCGTGGCTTGTTGCTGTTGTTCGTCTCTCAGGTCTATTTTTACCTGACAGTGTTTAGGTTTCACTCCGTCGTTCTCATGCCCGCCCCTTTGTTTGGGTTAGCTCTTTTTTTCCCTCCTCTCCTTCTTCTTCTTCTTCTTCTTCATGCATCACCACTACATCTATCTGCCACACCCGCACAAGGAACTCACTGTTTACCTGCAGTGTGTGTGTGTGTGTGTGTGTGTGGGTTTGTGTATGTGCATGCCTGCATGGCTTCATTCATGTGTGCTTGTGTGCGTGCATACATTTGCTTGTTTGCATGTGTTTATGTATTTCTGTGGTGATGTGTGTGTCTCATGTTGATTTGTTTGTGTTTGCATGTGCATTTTTTTTTTGTGTGTGTGTGCACGCGCATGTGTGTGTGTGTGTGTGTGTGTGTGTGTGTGTGTGTGTGGCTGCAGCATGACAGCTCCTGCACTTAACACCATATGCACTTCTGAACTGTCTGCCTGCTAGACTTTGAAAGATAATACACTCACACACACACACACACACACACACAGAGGGTGCACCAGGTAATCAGCATGAAAAGTACATGCGTAGTGCCTGCTAGTTAGACAGAGAAAAAGAAAGAAAACCTGCAATTTATTTTCTTCCCACAGCTGCCAGTCCAGTTTTTCTTTTATCAAATAACAAAAGCAGCATGTGTGTTTTAATCCACTTTCACTGCTGTAACACACATCATTTGACCCCGATTAAAAAACACACCGTCCTGCTGCTCTATATTCTCTCAGCTTGTTCCTTGATGAACTGCTGATGCTTTTATGGGCATTGACTTCCTGTCCCACATTTTCCTCAGAAGTGCACTGCCCGCCCACGTCTATCTATGTCTATTTATCTGCTGTCACTCAGTTGTTGTTGTTTTTTTTTTTTTTTTTTTTTTTTTTAAATCGTGGTTAGAGAAATATGATCCCCTCTCAGACAGACAGGTGTTTTATTTGTTTTCTCTTTGCACTGTGAAATCAGTTGTGGCACAGATTGGGTGATAAGTGTTTTTTTTTTCCCTTTTCCTCATACCTATTACCATATTTTACTACTAATACACATCATGTTTTATCTGCTGGAGTTTATTAGAGTTTAACAAGTTGATAAAAGAATTGTGATTTGGTTTTATAAAGCTGTAATTGAATGGAGTGTGCGTCACGGCACGTCGGTCGGGGTTTGGCATCTTATCAGTCGCACTGAAATCCCAGCTGCAGCACAAAGAGGTCGCTTACCCCCAACATCTCTCCAGGTTATGTTTGACAAGCCGGTAACAAGAGGGCCTTAAAAATCACTGCACATCACAATCAGAGAGAATGAAATCCCACCAAAGTCTAAATCACATAGGTTTAGGTTTTCTTAAGTTAAGTTCCTGATCTGTGGAGAAATGAAGTGATTTCAAAAGCGCAGTTGTTTTTTGTTTTGTTTTTTTTCCCTTTCTTTGCTCTCTTTTTTTCTGCCTTCCAGCTCATCTGTGTCCTCTGATACTACCAAGGCTGTAATTTTGAGACTCAGGAGGAAATTATTTTATATTGTTTAATAGAGGAAGAGGACTGCACAGTGTGGCAGATGTAATGTGTGGCAGAGTTTGATTGCCTGGTGAGAATTTCTCCACAGAGACATTTAAGCTTATCTTATCTAATTAAATCATAATCAAACCTCAAATCCAAATTTGTGCAGAGCCTAACCTCTAATGGGGGCAGGCAGGGTGCCGCTCTCTGTGGTGTCGTCACCTGCCACCAAGGACCGCCATTAGGGGTTAGTCTCCATCCACTGCTGTGTTTCAGTTTTCACGTTTGGTTGTAATGAAGCCTTACAGAGTCTGATGTGGTATGTGGTCGAGACCAGCTGAGCAGGACGACGGCAGCTAAAATAGAAAATTCAATATGAGTGAAATTCCCCTTTAGCGGTGCTCGGTCCTGTTCCCTGGTGCTGCCAGGGCAGTGAGCTCCACTGGAAAACAGGAATGTGAGGAATGAAGGAGGTTTGGAGGAGGGAGTCCTGGTACCACCACTGCTTCAACTCTCTCTGTCTGTGTTTTTTTTTTTTTTTTTTTCAATGTTTTACAGAAAACAACCTTTAATTTCAGTCGTAGAATCCCCCTCATCACTTTATCCCTCCCTCTGACACTTTTTTTTTCTTTATTTGTTTCTATTAACCGCCGATTTGGAGGAGCTGAGCTGCCTTATCTTCGTCTCCAGCCTGTTACTCTCTCAAAATAATTACAGCAGTTAAACAAATGTGCTATCGGTGTCTGTGTTAAACAAATAACAGGAGCTGCTGCTGCTGCACTCGTGTTGTGGCAGTGGATCCTTTTATCCAGCAAGCACATAACATATACAAATATATATGGATATGTTCCATTTTTCATAGTGATTTACCTCCACTTTCACAACCGTATCAGATTTTGAAAACCAAACACCTGCTGCTAGAGTGTGTAATGTGTTTTAGCTGCAGAATCAAGTTTAGCCCTGCTAAGTGTACTCTGCTCTTGGATGCAGTTCCACCTGAATTGTATTAATGACACAAACGCCTGTCATCCGCCTCAGGCCTCTCCTGTCAAGTGTTGTCAAAGTGTAACTCTATCCAGAGAGATGAAGCTCCCTCACTCAGTAATTTGTGTTCATTCCTGTATCCTCCGAATCTCTGCCTCTGGCCCGGGGGCTCCATGTCATGGTGTTCTCCGTGATGTAAAACAGGGAAATGTAGTGAAACACCCGCTCCCAGTGATTCATTAAGTCAATTATTCACAAAATACCTGCGCACTATAGGAAGCGCGTTGATGTGAAGCGTCCGGGGCTAAAAACAGGAATTTGAAAGGAGATTCTGTAAGCGGGGAAGTTTTTCACCATTCAAGAATAGGAACCACCAACCTCCTCAAAGACCTCATCAAATAGACTCTTTCTCTCTTGGTTTGATGTGATTCCTGTTGGAACAGGACATTTGGGCGGGAAGGATCATGCAAAACCAACGGGACAGACCAAACCCTAAGTCCAACCCAGCAGGATGTCAGTTTAGGAGAGGAGCCCAGTTTTATTTGAAGGGACAGGTGCATAAGAGAAGATTTGCAATGGTTTTTATTGATTGAAATTTAAATTTACATCTGCACTGCAAAAACGCAAAATCTTACCAAGATTATTTGTCTTATTTCAAGTCAAAAATGTCTTATTTCTAGTCAAAATATCTCATTACACTTAAAATAAGACATGATCACCTCAGAAGTAAATTGTTTTTAGACAATTTTCACTTGTTTCAAGTGAAAATTCACTTGAAACAAGTGAAAATTTGCTTGTTTCATTGGCAAAATTTGCCAGTGGAAAAAGTGAAAATTCACTTGAAATAAGTGAAAATTAGCTAGAAACAAGAAACAAATTTTGCCAATGAAACAAGCAAAAATTGCAGTGTGGTAGTGCAGGATGATGTCACTATTTAAGATAATCTGTTTTACAGGAAGTAGAGCTCGTGAGGTGATTTCATGGTGACTTTAAGATGAATGTGTGTATGCAGGATGTAATTGAGAATGAAAGGTTGACACTGTAAATGCATTGTCAGTGTACATTTTGAATCGACTGTGACAGCCCCTCACCTCTTCTTCTCTCTCTTTAGACTCGTTCGGAGATGGAGAAGTATCTCCCCCAGATCAGCAGCCCCCTCTTGCACCCCAGTGCCGCCGCCGCCTCTGGCGACAAGAAGTACCGGCGGGAGAGCGCCTCTGTGGTCGACGAGTACTTCTCTGAGGACAAACCAGCCGCGCCGTACAGCCTCAACATAAACCTCATACTTCCGAACACCACACACCTCCGCACGGGCCTGTACCGACCCAACAGCAAGGCCCAGCAGATCAAGACAGAGCCGGGGCTGGAGGTGCCCTGCTCCGCACCCACCACCGGCACCCAGGCCCTGCCGGACTTCACCTCCGTCTTCAACATGCAGCCAGCAGTTAACAACCTCTTCATCAAACCAGACATGAGCGCCGGCGGCGTGGTCAGCCTGACTCCCCAGCAGCAGCAGCAGCAGCAGCAGCAGCCAAATTTGGATGCAGAGCTGCACATCGGGCCTCCGGCGCCGCAGCCCCAGGTCTACCACATGCCCATCGCCAGCGGCGCCGACCTCACCATGACCGTGTCCCACAGCAGCCAGTCGCCGTCCGGCTCCACCGGCAGCAGGACCATGCTGAACCTCGGCAGCGTGGCCTTGACCGCAGCGAACGGCGACTACGTGATGCCCGAACACCAGCAGCCGCAGCACCACCACGTGTACTACCAGCTCTCTCCGGCCCACCCGCCTCAGCAGCCCCACAGCCTGCCGCCCTCGCCGCCCAACTCCCAGCCCGGGAGCCCCGACACCCAGGCCGAGCTGCTGAGCGTGGCGCCGCAGCATCAGCAGCTGCCTCCGCCCTACCAGCAGCGTGCAGCAGGGCTGAAGGTGCCGGGAATGTCCCATCATGCACTGCTGATGACACACGGGCAGGGCATCCTGACGGGTCCCAGGTACAACAGGCGGAACAATCCTGAGCTGGAGAAGAGGAGGATCCACTTCTGTGACTTTCCAGGTGTGTGGTTGTTGGTTTTCTTTGGGGAATAAAAAGTCTCAGTGTGATTCTCGCTGAGTGACGGCTGAAAAAATAAGTTCAGTAATGGAGCATTGTCTCCCTCGGACTCCATGGCCGAGGCAAAGTTTGCATACCCAAAGCCAACTCAGGCGGCGTGTGTCCGCCGGCTGCTAGACCTAAACTCTCTCTCTCTGTCTTCTCTCCAGGCTGCACCAAAGTTTACACAAAGAGCTCTCATCTGAAGGCACACCAAAGGACACACACAGGTAAGACAAGGGCTTCTCTAAACCTGTGTCACTGTAACACCACAATGAAAGCTGGAGTCATCCTAAACTGCTCCGTGTGTTGTTTTGTGAAAGCGGGACCTAAATATCTCTCTGGTATCAGCTTTCCAATGCGTTGTAGCTTTTTTTATGGTGCAGTCATATCATATTGTGTAATTCTGTCCTCATTTTTGCGTTGAAGTTGAACTCGTCCATCCAATGCCCGGCAAGCAAATCTGATCTGTTTGCTTCACTTCCATCGAGGCAGACTTGAAAAGGACATGCACGCTGTAGTGCACGTCCTTGGCCTGGGACCCTTTAAAAACACGGAAGAACGACCTTTTCAGGATGGCATTGCATTTTCAAACATATAAAATAACCATGATAATTTTGCATTTTCCCATATGTATTAATAACCCATCCATGTGACCCCCCAAAATTGGGGGACACGTGGATTTATTTACATTCGGTGGTCACCACTCTAGACATACATAATACATTATTTACTTTAAAAAAATACATCCTAGTAGTAATTACACCACTCAAAAGATAGTACTTTTATTAAGTACCATATGACGTGAAGGCAGGGGCGCCACCAGGAATTTTGGGCCCCATGGAAAAAAAAAATATATATCTATTTACTCGATGATGGTTTAATAATTTTATATTAGTTTTTACCCATTTTTTGGGGCCCCTGTCAGGCAAGGGCCCTTGGAATTGTCCTAACTTTTCCCCCATATACGGCGCCCCTGCGTGAACGTGGCATAATTTTATAACTGTTTGGTCATTTGTGTTGAAGTCACACTACATGCCACTGTTCTGGGCAAAGTGTTCAAAATGGCTGCTGTAAGGTCAGTTACTCTTTTTGAACCAGGATTCAAACCTGCAACTCTGTGATCACAAGCTGTGACTTCAGTCAGTTTTGCTGTGTATGCTGCACATTTTACCACGGGACCAGTTTCGATACGCCCGGTAACAATAATAGAGATAAACAACACCAAACACATGAGGAAAGAAGCTGTGGAAGCTGCATTAGTTTTCCTAATGTTTTTTTTTTTTTCTGTGTGTTTCTACATGCCCGCACTTGTCCTCCTCCTCCTCCGCTTCCCCAGAGGGAACAAAGACAGGAGGGAGGACGAAAAAAAAAGAGGGAAGACATGCAATTATGGTGAAGGCCAAACAGGTTACTCCTGCTTTTCAGTCGCTTTTCAGAGCAAGAAGGAGGGAGGGAGGGAGGTGTGTGTGTGTGTGTGTGTGTGTGTGTGAGAGAGAGAGAGAGAAGAGGAAAGGCTGGTTTCGATGCGTTTACCTCTGTAAGCTGAAGACCAGGAGATTGTAGAGATTTTACTTGTCTAAAACAGGTTTAGATCTCTGTCAGTGAAGTGACGATAGCAAGAATGAACGAACAAACGAACGAACGAACGAATGAATGAGATGAAACGTCTGATCACAGTGCAGAAGTCACCCGTCGGCTGTTGCGTCAGCTGGGAAAAAGACGAATAGAATATAACATAGATTTGAAAGGTTGTGAATATGCATCTGCACAACAAGGAAGATGCAAAATTTAATACAAACCCATGTGGGGGTTCATGTCAATGCATGCACGGGACAGTTTCAGCACGTCGTAGCCGTGCTGGTGCAGAAACACAGTGAGGAAGTGCAGGATCACATTTGATCTGTACACACGATGTAGACAGTATGAAGTACTGCAACCCTTATTAAAGCATTATTAATATTTGGTGGAGGTAAAATTTGATGTTACGTAGTCATGATGTCATCATGAAGAGGTGGAAGAAATGTGATTGTAGGCAGCTTTAATTGATTTTATACTGTTTTTTTTTTTTTTCCTCTAATAGGAGATGGAGGTTCCCAAAATTATTTTAAAAACGGCACTTTTGAACCATCTGATTAATATTAATGAACATGAAAACCTGTTGAGTTTAATGCCAAAATGAAACATTTGCCAGGTAGAAACAGTGATAGCTACTCTTTAAAAAAAAAACTCGAACAAAAGATGTTTTAAAGGTTAATAGGTCATAGTTCTTGGATGACACCACATCTTTAGTGAATTGATCCTGAACGATTAGCTTGGGCTTTTATTCCCAGGATGAATCTACATTATCTTAGAAACTATCTCCTCAGTTTACTCTGTGGTCAGTTGGTCTTTGTTTTCTCGTGTTTTTTGGTGATTTGATGGCGTTCACAAACTGCGAGCAGGCTGTCATCACACGGCCAGCGTTAAGGAATGGAATGAGCCAAATCCTAAGTGGAGCGTGCCCTCAGCGGCGGCGGCCTCCAGTCACACGCTGGATCATTTTGACGTCGGCCTGTAAATCTGTCAGCTCCGGCTGTCACTCTTCCCTCCAGCTGGTCCTCTCTCTCTCATTCTGCTGCTCAGAAATGTCATTTGCTTTTGAATCCACAGCAGCCAACAAACAACAAAAGTCAGTTTCATGGTTTGTTTCCCAGTGTGAGCTTTTTTTTTTTTCTCACCACTACCTCTGCACACAGCAGGTGGGAGTAAAGCTAGTCTGATCTCTTTTTCTTTTGTCAATATTTTCTTTTCAATTCCTGCCTATTATGTGGTGGCTGAGATGAATACCTGTTTCCCATCAGGCCGTTCGCTCACTTTTGTTCCTTATTCCTCACGTGGCCTTTAGCCTCTCCGCCTGACCTGACAAACCTGTCCGGCAGTCGTCTCTGTTTGCTGCTGCTCTGCTGTTTGGATTTGATGGACGGGGACGGATGGACAGATTCCATTTTGTTGCATATTACAAACACAAAGGAGTAGACTCTGTTTGATCCACTGTGCATCACAGTTATACAGTTTTTTTTAATCAAAGCCAATATATTCTAAGTTTTTTTCCATTTCAGGCCAAAAAAAATTCATCTGTTCAACCAAAAAGATTGAAAAATCCCTGAAATGGCACTAGCGCCACAGAAAACGCAACAACCCTGAAACCCGATTTGTGACTTCTTTTTTTTTTCTTTTTTTTTTTCTTTTTTTTTTTTTTTTTAAGGAGGGCTAGCTGCTGTCCTCCTGCCGTAATGTGATTCTGCAATCGCCAAATGTTTGACCGAAATAGTTCTGCCTCGCTGAAAGTGGTGCTGAGCCACAGAAACATGGCAGTTAAGTCGTGGAGCGCTGCAGGAAATCATTAAAAACTTTGAGCAGTGGCGTGTCTTTGCCTCTAGATGGCAGTGAAGGACGGCTAGATAATAATTTCTCCCTAAGTCACTTCTCAACAACTAACGAGTCACAACTGGCAGCGTTTCTGCAGCTGATCTCTGTGTTAAAGTCCAGTTTTCCTCTTGATCGGGTCATGCAGTTTAAAAGTGTGTGCAGAGGGACGTGCTGCCAAATTTTGGGATCTGGCTGGTTAAAGTCTTAAGTCTGTCATTAACTGGTTTTAGGGCATGGCTGTAGCAGTTATAACAACAATATACTGTATATGTGAAAAAACTGCTACATGTCCACACTTGTGATTGTATGCTTTGTATGTGGTTATGTAATTCATGTGACTGTTTTTGGCCCTGACTCAAGAGGAGCTGATTTGTCAGCTGGACTTTTTAGTGCAAAGTATTGGCCTTCATGTTTTCCCCACTTCAGATTTTTGTCCCTTTGATATATTTTATTATTATTTGGTTATCTCTGACTTTTGGATTTTTTTCTCCATGGAAAGGTGGCATTGATCATTTAAGGCATACGACCTGCCTATCTGTCAGGTAGAACATTAGCTTTTTGACTGGAAAGTTATTTTAGTGACCAACATAAGTGACCCAATTAACTGAGTAAATGAAATGTGTAAGGAAATAGTAAATTTCCTTTAGGTTTTTAAGATTTTTTTTTTTATGTTGCCCTGGTCAACGCGGAGCTAGCTGACGACATGACTGATATCTGATGGTTAGTAAAAGACATGTAGCCCTCGGTGCAGTAACAGAGGGCCATGCATTTTCACCATGGTTTTACAGCAAAGCTCCTCGAGAGAAGTTTTAAGCCTGTAAGCTTTTTTTCTGTCTACTTTGCATGCAGTTTTTGGAACCCATACATTTTTTTTTATTGTTATTAGGGCTTCTGTGCCTTTGCATAATTGTAGCTCCACATGTATTTTCATGTGCCCAATGAAACAGTGATATTTTTGCATTATTGGCAGCTTATTTTTGCTTATTTTTCTGCCTCCATGAGTGCCTTGTCTATTGTTTTCACGCAGTTGTTGAATATATACACCATATCTTGCTTTTTTTATTGTCATTTTTGGACGATGCTTTGTACTTTTGTAATTCTCCGTCATGGGAAAACCTTGCACAGTATCTCCAAAATGTCAATCCAGTGTCATTTGAACAGGTTTTTATCTTCGAGCGTCTCCAGAAGCTGATGAATCAGTAATCCTAAATGATCAAATATCCTATCTGTTAAAGTGTCACTGCCTCGTCAACTCAAGGACATTAGTTACTCAAACGCACATCATTTGTTTTGATGTGGCACAGTGAATCATTCTGTAAGCTTATTCTGTGAAGCTTATTTTATCAGAATCAACATTTCAGTGTTAGATATTCTGTGTTCCTAATAAAATGCTATGCGAAACTCATGTACCATAAAACATAAATGTCCTACCAAACATTTAAAGCTACACGCCCACCAAAAATGTTTAACGTCCCAAACTGAGCATCCCAAACATAATTGAGAAGCCAATTTCAAGCAAACAGCTGATTCACACGCAGAAACACACAGGCATCAAAATGCATGAAACACCCCGTTTGTTATTTTAACGTGAAAAAGAAAATCCATATTACAGCTTTAAGGATTTTGAGCACATTGCACTTTTCTAAAGCACTATCATTAGCTCCAATTTTACTTTCAAATTCTGCCCAGTGGGGATCGTTTTGGTTTGAATCTGTCATTTCCTACAGGCCGGCAGCCTCGTAAAATTTCCATCTCTGCTCGCTTAGCAACACTGAGCAAGTCAGGTCACATTTTCCCCTGTAAATACACTCCTGTTAGACTCTTGTAATTTTGCTGGCACGACAGTCGCCTGGAGGATAGCGAGACTAGTCGGTTATCGGTTTGAGTCCCAGCTCCTGCTTGGGAAATGTGGACGGGGAGAGCGAACAAACTTTATACCTGGATAAGTAAAGGTCAAAAAAAAAAAAAGTCAAAGAAGAAGAAAAGAGTCAGGCGGCCAAAAAAACAAAATAGTCAAGATTGAACTTGAAGTGAACCGTTTATGCTCAAGTGGCATTCAAGTGCATCTCTATTCGTGGTAATTCACAGCGCTGCTATCATAACAACCTGCCCCTCCTAAAGGTATGGAGGCCGGCCTTGACCGTGGCCACAACAGCCGTTTGATCTCTGTACGTTGACAGATGTATTTGTGTGTGAGTGTGTGTGTGTGTGTGTGTGTGTGTGTGCAGAGTGCAGTGCTATCAGGCTGATTAAGGAACCCTCCAGCCCTCTTCACAAACACTCACTGAGCTGATAAAGCTAAGAGGTCCACAAAGAGTTTATGGGCGTCCTGGAGAGCCTGAGAGTGTGTTTGCTCTCTGACTCAGTGAGGCCGTGCAGATGTGCCTGTAAAATGTTGTTACATTCTGTCATAATGTCGTGTGTATTGTTATTTATGTCCTGGCATGAATTAGCAGAAGAAATACTCTGGAGTAACATATATACAAAATCTGACATTTATTTTAGGAATTTCAGGTTATTCTGGTGTTGCGCTCACTGTTTGTCACTCTGGATATGAGGAAGAGTGTTAAAGAAAAAAAAATCTGGGTTTTAAGTGAAAGTTGGAATAAAAAGGTCACTTAATTTTAGCATGCAGAATTTAAAAAATATTCAGCTGCCATGGAGTTATTCTGAAAAGCAAAGAAAAAAAAAAAAGATATCTGCCAGTAAGCAAAAAGTGATTGACAGCGTGGGATTAAAACAAATCATGGTACCTCTGAACACCTGAAGTCACTGCTTTTTCAAAGCAGAAAAATATTAGCATTTTGGAATAAAGCTGTCCATATGCTTAGTGATCAGAGTAGCAACTGACTTTTGGCAGGTTAGGGTTCAGCCGCCTATAGTCTCCCTCTGTACATTCATCTTGCTGAGTAAATGAGCTGTTTTTTCTTTTGAAAACTGCACAAAGGCCTGGACCAAGTGACTTATGAGGTTGTTGCTCTGCCTGGACATTTCTAACTCCGTGTGTGTGAGTGAGTGTGTGCGTGTGTGTGTTTTGTGTGTTTGAGTGTGTGTGTTTACCCATTATGGTCTGTGACGTGTCCATACTTGCATTCAAAGTGCATTACTCTGTGTGTGTGTGTGTGTGTGTGTGTGTGTGTGTGTGTTTAATGAGATAATGGTTTGGCCGTTTGTAATCAGCCACCTGACCAAATAGCTGCTGTCTGTTATGTATAAATGCCTGTGAAGGCTGTTGAGCACAGATGCCTGTCATTTAAATGAGGTTTAAAGGAGTTTGACTCAGTGGTCAGCTTGCCTGCTGAGCCGTCTTCAGTCATATGTGGCCAAATCTGGCAGTTTGTGTTGAAAGAAAATGGCGGGTAATTTTTTTTTTTTTTACCTGATTAATAACTAAAAATCACACTATGAATTTATAGTATAGTATTTTGTGAAGCACCATGTAACTCTTGTTTTGAAAGGTGCTATAGAAACAAAGTTTATTAGCAGTGGTATTATATCGCTCATCCATCTAAATAATAATCGTGTGTGTGTGTGTGTGTTGCGTGCTACAACAACAAGCACCTGCAGCTGACCTTTCTGGCAGCTTGTTTAGGGATAAATCCAGGAAGTGTTTGCTCTGTGTGTGTGTGTGCGTCCTGTTTCAGCACTCCAGGATAATAGTGTGAGGGAGGCGGCGACGCTTTTGACCCCGACAGCGCGGCTATAGAGCAAAAACCAAACACACCTGCAGGCCGAGAGCCTCAACCTTTCATGATGACATTTGTGCTGCGTACCTCTGCACACACACACACACACACACACACACACACACACACACACATGAGGAGCACTTTATTCTGAAAACAGGATATTGTCCAGACTGGAATGCTTTCTTAGCGGCTCATGTTAAAGATCGCAGCGCTGGATGATATTTGCATTCAGAGGACCACACCAGTGATTCTGCATGTTTTAGAGTCTTTAAAATGTGTAAACTTATCCCAAAGCAAGTAGTGGTATTTTAAAAATCCAATATTATTTTTCCTCCCTTTTCTCCAGCCGTTGGTTTCCATTCATTCCACTACGATATGAAAATGAACTTTCAGACACTTCAGACTTTCTTCACTCCAGTATTCCATCACTGTAATAAAGTCCCCCACATTAATCTTCCTAAAGGCAGCAGCACTGTTGTGTTTTCATGACTTGAAATTGGAGTGGTGTGAAACTCCCTCCGCCAGAGAAAATAGTCCCTGGGGGAAACGTTTGCTTTCCACAGCCAGTTATCAGTTCTGTGGTTTTTGAATGTTGAGGACTTTGTTTGCCACAGAACACTATTAGGCGGCTGTTGTTGTAAAAAAAAAAAAAAAAAAAAAAAAAAAAAAGTCAAAATGAAAATCAAAGGATTGTGATTGTATGTTGTAAAATCTTTAATCTGGCTGATTTGCAGAATGCTTTGTTGCAGTGTAAAATGTGGGGACTTTGTCATAAATGCCAATCATTGAAAATTCCTGGTGTCGTCCTCTGGTCGTAATGTGGAAACAGGAGGGATCATGATCCGCTACAGCCCTCTGTTTGGGATTTTGAGATAAACTCTTCACACACACACACACACACTCAGTCACACACCATCTGTCTCTGTAGGCCCATATAAAGGTGTTCCCCCCTGTCACCTGTTCCGCCCCGCTGCTCTTTGGACCCCCGCTTCACTTAATGGCTGTCAGTCGGTGATTGATGATCAATAGCAGGGGCTAATCTAATCAGCAGTAACGGGGCCCGGGCTGCTAATGAGCGCCTGACGAGCCAAATGGCAAAGGACGATGACACGGCCTCGACAGCCTCCTCACACACTGACTTCTGCACTCATTTTCAACCCGAGGAGTCAACGGAGGAATGTGGTTTTGTGGAACCGAGGCTGATTAAATTTGTCACATGGAGACCCCCAGGCCGCTGAAGTGTGTCACATCCAAAAACGTCACCATTTATCAAAAAAAAAAAAAACGTGTCATCTACTGTTACAAAATGAGCCCTGGCTTTTTTGTAACATTTTTTTTTATTATCTTGGTTCACAAAATGTTCAAAAGATTATATCTCAGAAATGTTGAATGATGAAGTTCATCCTTTTACTTAAATCCCTTTACTCCCCAGATGATTTAATGATTTGTGTGATTGTGTGTGTGTGATTGTGTTGTGAGTTTTTAAAATCAACTTTGTTTGCGCTCATGCCGTCGATTCTGAGATGTTAATTTCCACCTTGGCTATGAAAGATGGCAGTTTTTTCCTTGTTGTGTGCATACCGGCCTATTCAATAGAGCCTTTTCCCGTGTGTTGATGATTAGCTCACTATTTGGCAAGGATATGTTGCGTTTGGGTGTGGTGGGGTTTGCAGATCTACTCGCCTCGCTCGTCCTCGGTGCTTTCAATCTACTCTTTACGTTTTGGACATGTGGACATGTCGTTTGCCGATCACCGCTAATTGAGCGTGATGTTATCGTGAACTTGGGGCTCGGGTTGTCTTCATGCATCCTTCCACCTCACACTCTTTTGTTTTTGAACTGCACTTTGCCTGTTAAATATTACAACAAACGCCTGACAGAGGTTACCAGAAGCACATTTTGGGAATTGCTCCTGGTTTTGCTGCTGGATAGAGGAAAACCAACTCCTGTGTAAGGAAAGTCACTATTGGCTGTCCCAAACGTTGCTAAATGACATCATCATCTAATTTGTGCACGAGGCTGATCTGCACGATTAACAAATATATGGTATTAAAACAAAATCATCATTTGTGATTGGCTGTACTGAATGTTGTATTGCATATGCACTATTCATATTCAGTTTTTGAAGCTTTAGTGGTGTGTGTGCTGGTCTCTTGTTTGGAAGTGTGAAAGGGACTGTTACAACATCATGTTTTCGTCTCCTTGCATTAGTGTGTGATCACAGATATTCTCCCAAAGATCAGAAAAAGTGACGTGCTACAAAGTCGCCGAGTTGGCCACACCGGTGAAAAAAAACCTGAAGGAGCTGGTGATGAGGCAGGAAATGGCCGAGGCTTTCTGATTGGCCGAAGGTGTCGGCGGCTGCAGTTTGTCAAAAAAAAAAAAAAAAAGTTGTGCCGAGGCCGCCGGCAGCATTTGTGATATCTGATATGACAAGTCATCGTCAAGCACTATACCTCTCTTAGCCTTTGACTGCCTCCAGGTGTGTCGTAAAACACTTGGGTTTACTGAGGGATTGAGTAATATGTACACAAACACACACACACACACACACACACACACACAGAACAAACTGGTTAGCTCTTTGATAACAACCTTTAACCTCCAAAATGTCTCATGAAAATTTCTATGCATAAAAAGTAGCCTCATAGTCTCTGTCCTCCCTCTTTTTGTTCCCACCAATATCCCTCCACACACACACACACACACACATTCTTACTCTGACAGTCACAAATGAAACAGTGTAAATAAAGGTGTGTCTGTTACCCCTCCACTTAATTGTTAGTGTAATAGACTAGTAATGTGACACACACACATCCATGCACACACACACACACACACACACACTGCTGTCAGATCTAAATTGAGACTGAATTTAGATGTAAAAGTTTGTCTTTTTCAAGCGCACGGCTGTGAGTTGTTGCGACTGGCTCTCAGCGTCCATAAAGCCACGGCTGCCAGGACGACTCCACTGAGTCAAGTGAAGACATGAAAAATGGAATTAGGGTTACAAGCGTTTTCCATAACAGCTCATACACACACACACACACACACATACACACACTTGGCTCAACAGAGAGAAGTACCATTAGGTAAATAAAGGTGTGTGTGTGTGTGTGTGTGAGAGAGAGAGAGAGAGAGAGAGAGAGAGAGAATTTCTCTGCAACTCCATTGACAAAGGAGAGCACAGCAACAGCGATATCTCACTTGGGTCCAGCAAGTGAGATATCGTGTGTGTGTGTGTGTGTGTGTGGGCAGTGACAGTGGTTTGGCACATCGTCTCAAACCTAACACAGTCAGATCTTATCGCGCTGTTGAGCTTCATGAAAATGACTGCAGTGTTTACAGTAGGGAGCTGAACAAACCGCAGGCACATACTCGCTCAGCAGCTCATAACTGCCATTAAAAAATGCCCTGATAGCGATTCATACCGCTCACACACAGGTTCATCCCCGTCCACCTGGGAGACACACACACACACACACTCCTCTTGATGTGATTTGGACTAAAGGAAACCACCATCTGACTTTTCTTCACGGTTGCAACTAATGATTTTTTTTTCCTTTTCAGATAATCTCAGTGGTTCCTTTTGATTAATCATTTAGCGTGCATGGCTTCAGAATAAAGCCACGGTCTGATGGGAGGTGATCAGAGCCCCTTAGTCTGACCTGCAGTCCAAAAGAAATCCCAAAGTATTCATTTTGTAATGATATGAACAGAGGAAAGTTGCAAAGGTGTTTTTAGCATCTTTGCTGGAATCAGCAAAATGTTTGGTAGATAAATTCTGAAAACATATAATCAAAATTCTAATCAGTTAATTTTCTCTACGACTTAATTTGCTACTTTTTTCTATTTATATTTGTTTCATTTAGCATCAGAATGGAGGAATATTTGATGAAAATTGGATGTTTTATTTCACCGTCTGAATTAAATTCACTTTTTTGTACCGTACAGTAGAAACACTATTTTTCAGTTAACCCTCCTATTATGTTCAGGGCCAATGTTTAACGTCTCTAAATAAATGATTAACATCATTTTTTTTTTTTTTTTTGCTTCATATTTAATGAGTGTTCCTAATGTAATGGGCACTACCGGGTAAAGATGAAATTGACATGATGATATGTTTTCAATGTCCTGTACACACTTTGTAATGCATCGGTTATAAATAACAAAAATCTGTACTTAGAAATAATATAAAGCCATTAAACACCAAAAAATAATATTTCTTTCCAATTTTAGGTCAATCAGTGAGATTTTATGGTGATTTGCATATTTTTCCATTGTCGCGTAATAGGAATACTGGATGTATAAGTGGGGTGGTGGGGAGTTATGTTTTATTTAAAGGGCTATTTAGGTTGTCAACAAAGAAACATAAAGTACTTGACACATAAACTTTGATAACAATTTTAGTTATAATAATTTTGTGGAAGTTTAAACTGCAGGGGTCAAATTGACGACAAACATAAAAGATGTTCAAAAATGTGAACATAACTGGAGGGTTAAGACATTCTTTGGCTGCATGCTGTGTGCTGAATGGTTTCGTAGCATGCCAATCTGTTGTTGTTATTGTTGTCGTTTTTCTCTCACAAAATGATGAACCAGATCAGGTGGATGTTGCTGCTGGATGCTGGGGGTGCTCGCTGCACGCCGCCTCTGGAAAAAGTTGCATTAATTTCCACAAAAATGAAATGTCTAACGTCTTCCTGGTGTCTGCCGCAGGTGAGAAGCCGTACCGCTGCACCTGGGAAGGCTGCGACTGGCGCTTCGCCCGCTCCGACGAGCTGACCCGACACTACCGGAAACACACGGGCGCCAAGCCCTTCAAGTGTGTCGCCTGCAGCCGCTGCTTCTCCCGCTCCGACCACCTGGCCCTGCACATGAAGCGCCACCAGAATTAACACACATATACAAACAGCCCATGCAAAAACACACACAGATACACTCCCACACACTTACATTACATGCAGTCATCAGAACTGTGGTGTCAAGCTCCCATGATGCATCTGGGACTCCTGATCTGCAGGTTTGCGCCTGGAAAAAAAAAAAAACATCCTTCTCCTCACGACAACAAGGAAATAATTCTTTTTCTACAAATTTGCTGCCAACTTCACCACCATCACCTTCATCGACATCATCATCATCATCATCATCATCATCATCATCATCCACTGTCATTTTGAGGTATGAACTTTAAAGGGGAAGTGGACAGAGAAGGCGTGTCCACGTCTCTGTCCCATGTAAATTTGTGTTTATATACGATGTGTGCATATATGTGTCTGAAAATACAACGAATGTACTGAGATTTATACTTGACTTTTTTTTGTCTGTTTGTTTATTTTTACATCTGATGTTAATATTATTAATATTCCATGTTGATAATAGTTAATATTCCCTCGAGCTGAGAATGAGTAAATAAATAATCAACAGAAACTATCAGAGAACTTTCTGTGGAAAAGTTAATGATCTCCTAGCAGGACCCGTGCGTCCGCACAGGTATTACCTGTCGAGAGCCTGGAGAAACACAGCCACTTGCCAATGTTTGTATCCGTGACAGCACCGGTTGCCACGACGACAGAGCTCCATTGACGACAGCTCGCGGTTCGCTATGCAGTTTCTCTTGAGTGCTTTTCTTTTTCTTTCTTTCTTTCTTTCTTTCTTTTTTTTTCTCCTCCCACTCCTGTTTGATCAAGTGAATAGACAGTCGGTTGCAGTTATGTAACCAGTGTATTTTTCCGGTTGTTGTTGTTACGTACACTTAAAGTCAGACTGGCATGTTAAATTAGCCTTGTACTGGAATTCAGTTTTTCTCTTTTGCATATAAATATAATATGATTTTAATTTCGGAGTCAGCTGTCGTCTGTCTCTGTGAAGCCGGGCGGATCACTTCACCTGCCAACAGGAATCAGTAGAGAAAACACAAAGAACAAATAAAGAGTTTGATTCCAAGAAATTAAACATCCAATATTTGCAGAGAAAAGAGGCACCTTATCCTTAGAGATGGTTGATATTACAAAAAAAAAAAAAAAAAGAAGAAGAAGAAAAAAAATACTTATTTGGAAAGAATAATAAGCAACATGCAGAAGTGGTTGACAAAAGGCCTTCAGTTCATTTCAAACTTGATTTCAGTCTCAGGGTCCAGACAAGACAGGTCTTTATATAATTACACACAAAAGCACAACAAAAGATCAGATCATGGCTTGAAAAAAAAAAAGAGAAATATGTCTTATAAAGAGAGAACGGAGCCAGTGTGTGCGCAGCTGGGATTGCATGAGCATGAGATTACCTAAAACAGTTCAACTTGATCTCGAGTCATATTCTCATGGCATCAGAGGCCACTCTCTGTAAGCTTGCATTTTCTACTTTGACCACAAGTGTGCAGTGTAGAGTGGCGTGCAAAAAGACAGCCGCGTCTGTACACACACTGAACCTGCGTGAGAGAATGTTTGCATCGTGCGGCACTGCCTCTCAGCATCATCATCCTCTGTCGTTTGTTCTGTAATACAATGTCCAAGATTTTTTTTACGTCGCTAGACTCCGAGATCATTATCAGGTTATTATGAGTAAACGGCTGCAGATGAGTCATGGCTGCTTGTCTCTCAGCGCAGCAGCCATTCAGTGAGAGTGGGTGTAAGTTTGTGCTTGGGGGGGCAAAAAAAAAAAAAAAAAAAAGCCCTCTTCACAGTGTTTTCACACGTTCTGTGCTGGTGTGACTGCAAATATCATCACTTTGCAAACAAAGTCCAACCCAGCTAAAACCGACCTTTGAAACTAGAGCTTCACTTCACTAATCCTTTAATTGTCTTATATGTGTTTATGTGTCTGAATATAACTCCAGCTGATCTGAATTTAATTGTCTTATATGTGTTTACAGTTTTATAGATAGATAGATATTTATATATATAGCCTGGGGTTCAGGGAAAAAAAATCAAAATTTGAATCTCTTTAAAATACAGAGGATCCAGTCTAAAAATACATTAATAAATACAAATGTAAAATTGTCCAATATCATTCTGTTAACCACAAATATCCTACTCTCTGTTAAAAAAAAAAAATATACAAGAATGTGTTTTAATTATGTATATTTTATTTATCTATCATTTCCTGAGAGTGGGTGTCGCTCTTTTTAAATTTTGGATGTCTCATTTTGGAACTCCAATATTGTCTGAACATAACTCCAGCTAATCTGAATTTTATTGTTCTTTTTTAATTTGAAAGGAGTCTGTGATTATAGTCCTGTCTAAGCCCATATTAATCTCTTAATTTCTATCACATAATATGGTTGTCCAGGCTGATATTACACTCATGCAGAGTGTTTGAACACTCCTGGTTTGTAAATTTAAACCAGGCTTGTAATGACAAGACTTGTACACATGTCCCCCACCCCTTGCCAAAATAATAATAATAATAAAATAATAATTCAAATTAGCTGTAGTGGCTCTGGGCTTCCATCGCTGATCTCAGCCTTTAGATTTTACTGCTCACTGTTTTCATTCCTCAGCCTTTGCTTTGTTTTCTAGCACTTCTCTGCCAATAAGAATATGTTGAAATAACAGGAGGAGTCACCCGAGTCCAGGCACACACACAGGCCTGCACTGAGAAACGATGCTGCATGTGGCTTTCAGCGCTCTTTAAAGGAAAAATCCACCCTAAAATGCTTTAATGTTGTCAGAAACACAGCTACTGATGTTGAAAGTTTGTGCGTCTGTTTCTGTTTTGGCTCTTGCCAGGTGTATTCCTCATCTTTGGCGAACGCAGACATGACATCAGGTATCATGTTGAGATATTTTCCAGATGACATATTGTTGAAAGGCATTCTGGGAAATGTAGGAAACCACTAGCTGAAGCAGATGTGGGTGAAGGAGGTTGAGGGAAAGTGGGTTCACCTCAAAAAAGAAAAAAAAAAAAAAACCTCCTGGAATGAACTGCACATCACAGATATTTATCAGTGGAAGAGTATCTGAGGGTGGATTTTATTCTTTTAACACACCAGGGTCAAACTGTGTGTGTGTGTGTGTGTGTGTGTGTGTCTGTGTGCGTCTGTGTGTGTGTGCCATACGGGACAGTAGAGCAGCTGCCAGAAAGTTTAGACAAACCAAAGAAAAATTTGACAAATCACCTGACATTGTTTAAAATAGTTTTAATGCTGTAAGCCCCACCCGCCTGGGATGCTGAGGAGATAAAAACGAGCAGGTCAGCTCAGTCCAGTATGTGTGTGTGTGTGTGTGTGTGTGTGTGTTGATTTGAGGGAAACACATCCTGTTATTTCAACACTATAATCTGATATTTTTATTGTTGTTCCTTCCTAAGGAAACAAGTTCTCTGGTCTCTCCTGCGAGGGAGCGCTGACCACCGACTGTGTACATACTGTGTACTTTTATGAACAGAAGACTTTGTAAATATTTGTTTGGTTTCCTATTATAATATTAATAATTTTCATTGTTTTTCTTTTCTTGTGAACAAGAGCGGGAATTTAGATCTGGTAGTGTGAGAATGACTGTTTAATTGTGTTTGGTTTTTATACTTAATGAGTGTATGAGAATGAATCAATTCATGTACAAATTTTTTAAAAAAGAACAACTACAGTTTATTTTTTGTGTTTTTTTTTCCGTTTGTTTTTGTTTATTTGTTTTGTTTTGGTTGAGTAAAACAATGTGATTAAATACCACAATAAAAAACATTCATAAACAACTACTGGATTGTTCTTGTGGTTTTTTGTTTGTTTGTTTGTTTTTGTTTATGTTTGTTTTTTTTGGGATCGAGACAAATTGAGTGTTTTTGACTCCATTTTAACAATATTGAGAGATTCAAGTAATATAACTAAACAAATAAAACAGTAGAAAAGTCATTTTAAAATAATTCATAAGATGTAATCTTTAAAAAATGCAGTTGCTTTGAGGAATGAATTAGGACACCCCCACATTCAATGACCTAAATTATATCCAGGGGTGTATTCAACGACGTTACGATACGTAACGTTGTGTGACGTCTCATTGAATGATCTGTTTGGTTGTAACATTTTGTAACAGAGAGCAACATGCCTCACAGGTAGTTTTCCTCCGTTTTGTGGGCGTGTCACAGGTGTTATCCAATCAGCATCAGCCTGTATTGAAGCCTCCGTGATTTAAAACGACAGCGCTTCATTAAGGCTTCCAAGGTAGTATTTAATTGTGGCCAATGCTTCAGATTTTACCCATCATTTGAAGAGGTAAAAGCACATGTATGTGGTAAGTATCAATCAATCAATCAATCAATCAATCAATCAAACTTTATTTATATAGCGTCAAATCACAACAGAAGTTATCTCATGACGCTTTACAGGTAGAGCAGGTAAGGACCACGCTCTACAAATTATCAGAAACAAGAAACCCAACAGATTCCCTCCTGAGCATGCTCTTGGCGACAGTGGCAAGGTAAAACTCCTCTTTAACGGGAAGAACCCTCAGGTAGAACCAGACTCAGGGTGGACGGTCATCTACCTCTACCAGTTGGGTGGGAGGGGAGAGAGAGAGACAAGGAGACAGAGACAGGGAGATAAGGACAAACTGGGACAGCAGACAACAGCAGAAACAGCAGGGTATCCTGAACAGGTAATCTAGATGGAAGTGACACGCAGCATCTAGCCATCTCATCTGCAGCTGGATGACCTTCCAGGATGAGCAGGACAGTTTGACCTAGACAAGACACAAAAAGCACAACGAAAGCAAAGGGGCAGTGGACTCTGGAACAAGCATGCACAGAAAAAAAGGGGTATGGGGGGGACAGGAAGAAGAAGAAAGGAAGAGGGGAGAGGAAGATTAGAAGAGAGGAAAGTGCTCAGAGCATGATATGAAGTCCCCCGACAGTCTAGGCCTATAGCAGCATAACTAAGGGCTGGTCCAGGGCAACCTGGGCCGACCCTAACTATAAGCTTTGTCAAAAAGGAAAGTTTTAAGTCTACTCTTAAAGATAGAGAGTGAATCTGCCCTCCGTACTGAGATAGGAAGATTGTTCCACAAACGGGGAAGGCTTCAAGTTTACTTAGTTGATGAGTTTCATTTGGCTTTACAGATACGTACAACTGAGTATCGTCCGCATAACAATGGAAGTTCACAGAGTATTTCCGGATAATATTACCTAAGGGAAGCATATATGAGATGAATAAAATAGGGCCAAGCACAGAGCCCTGCGGAACACCATATTTTACCTTTCCACAGGAGGAGGATTCGTTATTTACATGAACAAACTGATGTCGGTCTAATAAATAGGACTTAAACCAGTTTAAAGCTGTTCCTTTAATGCCAATTAGGTGCTCTAATCTCTGTAATAGAATGTGATGGTCGATGGTATCAAAAGCTGCACTAAGATCCAATAGCAAGTATGATGATAGATCTGACATAGATGATTGTTTTTCTTAATAATATGGCAACTTTTATTCAACTTAAACTCATTTGTGTAGGCCTGTGGTACAAATCTTGGAAACAATGTTTAACAGTAACTGTTTTTTTTCATAGTGGACATTGAATGTATTGCAGTACCCCTATAGTTAATGATCCATGTAAAGTAATGTCCTGCTCAGACAGTTCTTCGGCTACAATCGCGAGGAGAATGACCCTCTCAGCTTCCATACTTGCAACGTTTGAGTAATGCAACAGGTTGTTCAGAACTTTATCGTTTCTGTTAGCTTGACGTTACGTACCAGTACGTCTACGCTGAATACGGCCCATGTTTATCAGAGCAGGTGTAAATGATTAGAACATCATTACAGAGCATTGTGTGGGCGGCTTGCCTCACTTAAACCTCACACATTAAGTTTGGTTTGCTGTTGATTGTTGAAGTGGGAGATAACACCATGGTGAGACCCAAAGAGCTGTCTGAGGCCTGTAGAAAGAAGATTGTCGAAGGTTATGAGTCTGGTAAGGGTTTTAAAAAGATCTCAAAACAGTTTGAAATCAATCATTCCAGAAAATAATTTGCAAGTGGAGAACATTTAAAACAACAGCCAACATGACCAGGTCAGGCCTTCCAAGCAAGTTCACCCCAAGAGCAGACCGTAAGAAGTCTCCAAAAATCCAAAAATATCAAACACTTGCTACAGCTGATATGAAAGTGCATGCATCAACAATCAGAAAGAGACTCCACAAGTTTAACTTTCATGGGAGGTGTGCAAGGAGGAAACCTTTGCTGTAAAAAAAAAAAAAAAAAAAAAACATGAAGGCAAGACTGACATTTGCCAAGGAACATACAGACAAAGGCTAGGACTTGTGGAACAATGTGCTTTGGACAGACGAGTCTAAAACTGAATTCTTTGGACACAATAAAAAAGGGCATGTTTGGCGTAAACCAAATGCAGCTTTTCAGCAGAAGATCCTCATACCAGCTGTGAAGCATGGAGGTGGAAGTGTCGTGGTTTGAGGAAGCTTTGCTGCAGCAGGACCTGGCCAGCTCACCATCATAGAGTCCACCATGAATTCTTCAGTGTATCAGAGGGTGCTTGAGGAACATGTGAGACCATCTGTCAAAAAACTGAAGCTGAAGCGGAACTGGACCCTGCAGTCAAAGCCCAGATCTTAATCCTACTGAGATGCTGTGGGTTGACTTGAGACTGGCCGTGCAAACAAGAAACCCTCAAACATCACACAGCTGAAAGAACTGTGCATTGAGGAGTCGGGGAAACTGTCTCCCAGCTGATGTCAGAGACGAGTGGATGGCCACAAGAAACATCAAATGGGGAAACACTCGCTATTGGGGCATAGCGCTTCCTAATTTTTTTTTTCTCATTTGGAAAACACATTTTTGTTGATTTCTTTTGTTTAATAAGTAAAACAAGGTTAATTTTTGTTGTCTACCTGCAGTTACATCACCTCAAGCTACAGATGCAAATAAAAACAAGATCAGAAAATGTTCACATTTCTTAATAAAGAACTGAAGATTTGATGGGCTGTCCTAATTTTTTCATGACTGTACTTTGAATATTATATGAAATCACTATTTTTATCTTATACTCAAGCAAATGTTTTGACTGAAATGCTGCATTTATAGCCACATTTTATATCATGTCCAGAGAAGAAGAAGAATCTCGCTTTACTTTGTTGTCTAATTTTATTTCATTTTCTCCAATTTAAAACAATCTACTTTGAAACCCTTGAATCTCAGGGCTATCCTTCATGACATGACTGCCACTTTTCTTTGTGATGAAAACGTATGAATGTTGAAGTATTTGTACTGCAGTGTTCACCACCCTTTTTGATTTAAGGAGACACTTGATCGCAAAAATCAAACAGAGGAACAAACAAGAATCTGAAAACGTGACAGTGTAGAAAACACTGTTCTCTTTATGCCAAAACACAAAATCCCTGACTTTCCTCATCGAATTCCTCATCTTCTTTCTGAGGCTTTTTTTTTTTTTTTTTCAAGCTGAGGCACAGAGGCTGAGACAGAGCTCCTGTGTGGAAAGTTACAAGAGCTCTGCACTGAGCCAAACCAACAAAACTGCTCCAAAATGCAGAGACGTCAGCTGGGCGGCTGCCTTCACTGCCAGCATGTTTGTACTGCAGCGGTTTATTCCCACTGTTTCTCCTGTACTTCAGCCCATTCTGCCAGGTGAGAACGACGTCATCTGAACTCTGGTGGCACCAAATAACCTGAAAGTGTCCCAAGGGAGCCGTGGTGAAAACATAATCTGACCTGCTAGAGGAAACCAGGGCAAGTCAAGTCAAATTTATTCATAAAGCACATTTCAAAACAGCCGAGGCGCTGCGCAAAGTCAAACCAGGCTAGGATTGTGGGTAAAAGGAGACAAAATCAATCGTGAACTGATGGCCATCTGTTTCTCCATGTGCCCTGAACTGGTTTTCAAACTCTGGTTGGCACGTTATTATCTCTGCCAGGTGGAGGTCTAGAGGAGATCATGTGTTTGTCTGTCTGCCTGTAGTGGTTGTGGTCAGTCAAAACCTTTGAAAAACTTTTGTTTCTGCTACTTACGCTTTCTTTTCATTCATTCATTCTGCTGCTGTCTCTCTTTTTTTAGACAGGTCGCTGGCCAGGCCAATCAGCTGTCAGGCCGGTCCGCTCCTCACCTGACAGACCTTTTTTTTTTTAAGTCAGAGAGACAGGCCAGGCCAATCAGAGGCCAGCAGCCTGTGAGGAGATCAAGACGTGATTGGCTTGTTGTGATTAAGACCCGCCCCAACAGTCCGAGTGCGTTGTAAACACAGGCAGCATGTGGAGGAGGGCGTGTGGTGACTCGCGTGTGTCTGTGTGACTGTGGAGGAGAGGAGGGGAGGCAGACAAAAAAGGTTGCGTCATTAAATTGAAGTTGAAGAATTAATGTTTCCATGGACCCCAACCCAAATCCGGGGAAAAAAAGAGGAAAGGTGGTGCAGAAAGGGAGAGAGAAAGAAAAAAGGCACTCGAGGAAGACGCTGCCAAGTGCCTCAAATCCCCCGCCCCACCCCCCTTTGCCGGTGCACCATCAAAAAAAGTGATGCTTCTGCAAGTGAGCTATCTAAAACACACTGGTTCTTCTCAGTGTGAGGTCCTTGAGGCCTTGTACACTCTCAGTTAGAGTTGCATTAACACTGAGGATTGGATTTTAGAATAGAAATATAGGCCCTGGCCTTGAAATTCAAAATTTTGAAATTAAAATAAGGACTGAAATTTCAAAAATCACTGATTTACAAGCCACAGTTTTACTGCCTTTGAGATGAATTGTTTGTGCAAACAAATGGGATATAATCATTCCATTATCCTTTAGTGAAAACAAGGGCACAACAAGTGAGAAATTTACTATCATACTGTATAAACTATAGTCAATGCAAAACACTATAATTCTATGTTTGCTTTCCAAAGGTGGCGGTGGGGTTGATGTTGACTTTGAGTCCTGTTGGTGCTTCAGAAAGAGCGGCCAGTGCACAGCCATTGGCAGAAGGTACACAACAATGTCTACAGTGGGGCATGTGATTGGTGGCACATGAGACTTGACTTTGTCAGTGACTGATGTTTTTGAAATAAGTTCACATAGGTTGAAGTTGCTGTTGGCCTTTATTCGTACTCTTCATTGTTGCATATGGTTATGCTTGGCATATTATATTGACTGGCAATATAAGCTGGCATCTAATTGGTTTGCTGACAAGATAATACAGTTTTTCACTTGAACCTAATCCCATAGCATTATGTCAGGAGTCATGTTGTGACTGTAGTACTGAGGTGAGAGGGTTCAGTGGTATGTAGGGGAGAGGAAAGGACTGGAGTGGACTGCTGCTGATGACTTATGTGGTGAATACCCAGATGTGAGGAGAGAGAGAGATTGAGAAAAAGAGACCTTTAGTAGTAATTTTTGATTTCGCTGTTTTAATTCATGCTCATTGTCTCTGTCAAAAGCCATATGACCTCTGGCAAAAAGCCAGAAATGGCTTCTGAACCAAAGTTTCCTGACCACTGGTAATAACATGTGTAATGGAGTGTCCCTGTAGCTCACCTGGTAGAGCACGTACCACACATCAAAGCTGAGTCCTGATCATAGTGGCCTAGGCTTAAATCCATCCCTTTGCTGCATGTCTTCCCCTCTCTGTCCCTGCTATCACTATCAAATAATGTGTGCAAAGAAGTGAAACACACTCAGAGACAACAAGAAAAAGCAAAACTCTGCTTCAGTCATTTAATTTGTAATTTGATGTGTTTGACAATATAATTGGCTGCTCCTGTGTTTTGCTCAGCAAATTGGGTAGCCTACTACAGTCTGGAAAAGGGGAGATACGCCTGGAAGAGGTCTGACCTCAACTGAATGCACTCTTCCAGTTGGACAGTATGAACCTAAATAAACTAAATACAAAAATGTGTGCAATGCCATCTTCAAGATCAAGTTCATTTAAAGCCCAATATCACTGTTTTCAGTCTCAAAGGGTTTTACATGTCCAACAAACAAAACAGGACGTCACCTCCTGCCTTTCTCCAAATCACAGGCAAGAAAAAACCTCCTAAAACGGGAAAAAATGGAAAAAATCTTGAGAAGGACCACAGAGAGAGGAAAACCTTCCGGGCCAGCCAGGTGTGTGATAGGTGCCGATCCAGTGAGAAAATTACAAACATTACAGTCATGATGCAAAGGAAACACACAGCCGCCGCAGCAGCCAGGAACATGGTGGTGACAATGATGATGAGGATGACAGGGCGGGATGAAGAGGAGCAAAATACAAACTAATCACTAAATAAGAAGTTGGCACCTCCCCTACAGTGCCATCTACCCATTCAGATAGTTTCTGTGTGATTTGGCACAGTTTCCAGTCTGTCTCCCTCCACCTCGCGGGGCTGGAAGGTTAGCCGCCTGTCATTAGTGCTCCTCTGGGGGACAGAGACAGTTTCCCGTTGCAGTTTGTTTTTTGGTAGGAAAGAGTTCCCAGCAAGCCTCACCTCCCTCAGGGCTGTGGGTTCTATCGGTTATCCATGTTGTTTTTGGAAAGAGCTGCTGCTGCTGACTTTTTCACATGTAAATTTTTGACGGTTTGAGCTCCATCCAGTCCCATTATATTGGCGTGAAAGGAGACACACTGGAAACCTTGCCAAATCACACAGAAACCATCTGGACTGGGGATGTATTGGGGGGGGGGCAGCTCTGGCAGCTCTTTTTTTTTTTTTTTTTTTTTTTTTATGCAGACGCACCCTGACATAACACGTCCGTGCACTCGGTGAGTGGTGTTAGAAAGATGAAAAATAGAAAGAGCAAGGGTGGCGCGGAGAAGGCAAGAATTAAAAAGAGGAAAGTTCTGGAAACAGACCCAGCCAAATGTGCTAAAATTGGCAACTTTTTCACTAAAACGAGCTCGCGGTTTGAAACGACAAATGAGGACGATGAAACGGGTAAGGCAAGATGTTGAACTTTGCCTGCAAACCACCGTTCGAGTTAACTAATTATCAAGCCAATGAATTGTGTGGCCTTGTGGCATATAACATGACGTTATATAATTTGAATAATAGGCTAGTATGATGCGACGCTGCATAACTGGGAAACTTTGTCTTGTAGCCCCTCAGAGTCAGAAGCAAGATCCAGCACCAGGCATGAGCCCACAAGTCCAGAGTGGGCAGGCAGGATTGCTCATTGAGTCACTCACTCACTCACTCACTCACTCACTCACTTTTATTTCATTTTTAAGGTTTGGATATCTGTGAACACTTACTTGAACAGAATATAGATTCTGATATTGTTGAAAAGGATGTGTTGTAAAGAATAATGTTGGAGATGTGCACTCATGTTGCAATAAATCCACATTGTGAAGCAACCCTTACTTGCACTGAATTGGAAATATTTTATAAAAATACACTGAATTACAAGGCTTTACAGAACAGTGCGCTATTGTAGACTTAACATGTGAGGTGATAATTACATGATCTTAATAATAATAGGTCGTAATCTAAAGCGGGCCGGTCTGAGGCATGAAACTCCGGGGCTGCAAATGAGTCCCACTCCGGCCCTGGTGGGGATTCATTTGCAAACTACAGGATATAAATACTAAATTTCTTGGATTTAAGAGCATCAATTTCTCACTTCCTGAGGGTTTGACTTTGTTATAGATGTGGGGTCTCGGCAGGGCAATGGCAGCATCCTGTGTGGGAGAAAACAATACAATAGGTAAGATATTAGAGGTTATTGACTTTTTTTTTTTTTTTTTAATCAAAACAGAGCAGAAACAGAGTTAATGATCGTTCTGGCATCGACTTCTTTGCAGGTTAGAGACACTTGATTGTCTTTGCATGTGGTGGCAGGTGAAAAGAAACCCTGCTGGGGCTTTCATACACAAAAGGAGAAAAAAATCTGAGCCACAAAGCAAGAATAAGATTAGGTTTAAAGGCGGCAAGGGTGGAGTCCTCTGCTGCATTTGGTTTGCATGTAAAGTAATCATTGTTTGTGCCAAGATGCTTTCACATTTGCCTCACCAACAGGGACGACACCCTTTTTGTTAAAGCAACAGTTGTGTGTGTGAGGGTGTCGTGTGTTGTCTGTGCATGTGCCTGAGTGGTTCACTGTTTACAGAAAATGTCAATCTCAACAAATCATTCAGCTTCATATTCACTGTTAAGATCTTGTTTTTCCTCAAACAAGGTAAAAAAAAAAAAAAAAAAAAATCTTCCAGTGGGATGAAATAATCCCACTTGTTTCCAGTGCAGTTTCACCTGTCAGAAAAAGCTGTGCGTGACACTGAGCACCAGAGGCCAACAATAATATCAGACTACAGCCGCGGCAAAGAATGTGTCACAATAAGAATCAGAAATACTTTGTTGATCCCCGAGGGGAAATTGGGTCCGTGGCAGTTGCTGAATTCTCAAGAAAAGAATTAAAGTACGAGAAAATAGAAAGAAATCTGAAATATAAAAATATATGCTTTACAATTTTTAAAGAAGTATGTGCATTATATATATATCGTTGTACCAAAGGTATGTGCATTATGTGCATTAAGTCTCAAAATCTTCATTAAGCCTACAAAATATTACAACAATAAATATAGAAATAAGAAATTGAGCATATAAAAAAAAGTTTACAGATACATATATATATACACACAGGGGTATTGCACTGTTGAGCTGTTGGTTAGATGAAGGACTGAAGGGACTACAGTATTGATGTTTAATGCAAAAGAAAAGTGATGATGATGATGATGATGATGATGATGATGTGTGATGTTTAATAATGTTTTGTTTTTTGTTTTTTGGTTTTTTTTTTTCAAAAATGATCAGGCACAGTGCTGGGTAACATCTACAAGTTGTTGAAACAGTGCAGTCCATTATGTGCATCCCATATGTAATCGTTTCCCTCGTTTGCCTAATTTAATCACAGAGGACATGACTCAGGTTGAAAGGTTTAGGAGGAGGGCAGTGTGTGTAACCTGTCATCCAGGTGAAGTGGCTGGACCCGAGGGAGGCAGGTGTGTTTGAGCTGTCCTCCCAGCCTCAGGTGTGGTCATGTGACTGCTTCAGCAATGACTGCACACGTGACTCTGAGCCACAAATGTTATAGTGAAAGCAGCATTTCTGTCTGACTGGGATCTACACCAAGTCAGAAAGTGTTTGACCCATTTATATATATATATATATATATATATATATATATATATATATATATATATAATATACAGAAGCTGCAAAATGTTACTCAGATCCCATAATCCTCTTTGCACATTCAAAGAGGGTGACACCACTGCCATCGATCTCATTCACATGGTGGCCATTTCACAGCGACGTCCTGCTCAGGGTGGGAGGCTCAGTGCTGTGATAACATGTCACCATGCTGAGGTCCAGGCTGCACAGCGTAGAAACGTCGGGAATCTGACAAACTGCTGTCACTTCACCGCTTCCCGACTGATGAACAACTGAAAAGACAAGGCACAGTGACAATCCAGTGGGATGTGGGGCATTGTTTTTAAGGTCAAACAACATTTTGGATCACACATTAGCTACCAAAAACACAGTAGACAGCACCTGATGTTAGCATTCAGCCACTTCCTAAGCTCGTGGAGGCAGGCATGGCACCAGGCCTGGTGAAGACTCATTCCTCAGCCGGAGAGACGCCTGTCAAAACTTGTCTCACTGCTCACGCTCTTCACCTGTGGCTTTCAGGGACTTGTCTTTCAATCCTCTCTTCTAGCTCATTTCCATGCATTTTATTTTTTCTGTATGTCATTTTTTTTTTTTTTTAAGACCAAGTCTAAACAGTACAATTTGGAACTTGGGTGACAAAAAGTCAGTATCTTTGTTCCCACACTCCTGTGTTTCCCGGTCCACTATTCTGTGCGCCGTGCTGTTTCTAGGGGGTCAAATTTGACCTGTTTCAAGTTCAAATATTTTGAATCCAGCTCCACAGCCTGGTATCACCAAATGGTCTATAAATAGCACCCACTCGTAAGTTCATTTGGTGGAGTAAACTGCGTTAAATGAGACGCGGAAAGCAAAACATGGGTGGTGACAACACGTAAAATGACCTTGGCAGTGGCTAACGACTTATTATTTGAAGCCTTTCTCCAACTGAAATATGTAAATATTAGCTACAAACTTGAACCCATATCCTGTGTGGTGAAAAAAGTCTTTTAATTTGAAAGATGGAACTCTTGCTGGAGGACTCAGAGGAACAAATATGGCATGATTTAGTTTGGCAACATCAAAGTACATCACTGCACTGATGAAAAACAAACAATAAGGCCCTGCTGATACTCATGTCACTACAGACTCTGTAGTCTCAGGTTCAGAGTTGAGTTAAGGTCACGGTTACAGCTACATAATGTGCAGATGTTCAGCAAATTAGCAAGTGTCTCCACATTTTGTCACCTGATAATTATACACATAATATTTATGTCTTTGTGCTGGGTGTGGGAGACACGACAAACACTAGTAATTAATCCTGACGTTTGGTAATGATCAGCCTGGTTTCTGCACTCTCCCCTTTCATCGTCGTGTGAGTGAGCCAAAATGACTTGAGGTTACCGTAAACTGAGGCAGGAGCAGCTGAGTTTGGCTCCCGTGTCAGTGCTCTGGACCCCCGAGGTGATTTTAATGAAGCTGCAGAAGTATTAAAACAGTTTAGATGAACGCTGACAAATGGGTCAAAGTTGTTAGATTGAAAGAAAACGTTAACTTACTTGGAAAGCCACCGGGTTAGTGGCTCCTTCACACTTTGTTCCTGTGTTTTCAGTGACGCACGGCCTGAGCAGGCTTACAGACTGGGAGGGGACCGGGAGGGGCCCCACACCACCAGGACCCCCAGTCGCTCATCGTCTGGTCAGTTTGTGTTCATGTAGAAATCTAAAACACAGAGTCAGATCGATACATGATCTTCAGACAAATCTTCACTGTGATGCTGTAAGAACCACCACGCATGGTTTGTTTCTTCGTCTCTTTAAAGTTTGGGGCTCTCTGTCAGCACGTGAGCCATCTCTAGACGTGCTGTTTCTATTGTGCATCTATTGGAGCGCCAGATAATAAAAGGTAAAAATAAAGGAAAACATTAAAGAAGTGTCTTACCTCAGACACATATATATTATTATTATTTGGTCAAAGTTTGACTAACAACTTTCTATATCTGCTCCAATGTCCTCATACTTTGTTCTCGTAATTTAAGCATCAGTTTCATTTAATTTAAACTTGCACAGAAATATTTTGCATGAATGTGTATCGAAAATACAGGAGCCTGTTAAGAGGAATTTTAATATTGTAGAGAAGAAGATTCAATTAAGGTCTGCTTTGTTATGCTTTTTTTTATTATTTCTTATTTTTCCGTACATTGTAAGAAGGGGCAGAGAAATTTTCATTTCTTTCAGGGAATGCTTTATGACTTATTAATAAAAGTACACAGCCAGTCTACTTTTGTTTGTGTATCTATCAGCATAATTGTAGTTTTGCATTTTGCATATTTGTTTTCAAATCAGTTTACCAGTCTGATTCCAGTGGGTTTTGCACATTTCACCTTATATTTTATCATTTAAATATGATTAGTTTTAATTAGTTAGTTAGTTAGTCAGTCAGTTAGTTTTTATTAGTTTCACTCGTTCATTATAATCTGGCCAGGTTAGCAGCAACACCTCCTCATGCTTGATATGTTGACAAATTTGACTAAAAGACTAAAAGTACATAATATCATTTCAGTTAGTTTAGTTTGGTCTAGTTTTTATTTTTTTATTTCAGTTAACTAAAATGATTTTTATACCTAGTTTTAATTTTTAGCTTTAGTTAACTACAATAACTTTGGTAAATATTCATAATTTCATTAAACGTGTGCGTGGTGGAGGGGGGCCCACGTGAGGTTTGTGCCCCAGGACCCCATGATCCTGTGATGTGGCCCTGCACACCGCAACACCGTAATATACATGAAATGTTATGTCATTTTAGCCAAAGTTAGGGGTAAATTGCTGCGGTCTTTAGGTAAAAACAGTCACACCTACACCTACATCCACCTACAGGTTTTAGAAACATCATTTATTCATCAGTCACTTTCCTGAAATGTGCAGTGTTTCCTCCTGGCAGCACGTACGACACCTCGCAAAGTACCACGGCCCAGTCGGCTGCACGAGGACCGGCAGGACGAGTCAAAGTGCACACGAGGTGAAGTCCCTTGGGTTCTTTCGGTGTGATTCACAAAATCGCTCCGGCAGTCGGTGCCAGCAGAACCCACAGAGACCCGAGGCCTGAAGGCTGTCAGGGTGCACGGGTGTGGCGGCAACGGCTTCCATTTATCACAAGGTGTTTAGACAAAAGCGATAGCTGCACATCGAGCCGTGCCTGAGCGTAATGTGAGAGGAGGCCGAGGGACGGGAGCCAATAGGGTTGTCGTAACAACCCGCAGTGCTTGTAAACGATGTGACTTGTCACTCAGACATGCAGACAGTGATCCCTCGGTATTGTTCAGTTTAAAGAATCTGTTCAAACAAGACCCACCTCAATAATAACTATACCATTTTGTGGTAATTACATGATTAAAGAGTACAACGCCCCATCAGACAGAGAACAGGGAGCATATAGAAGATGCAGAAACACCACACTGCTGTTGTTGAGAAAAATCATTTTTACTGCACCATCAAACTACAACCTGTGCTATTTTTAACTCAGTGCCAACTTTGGACCTGAAAATAATAGATGAATAAACTACTGTTCTGTGTTTGGGAAGAAATACTCCAAGGTGTCCAAAGTCAGGGTGTGTTGTGTAGCCACATAACTGTGACAAGGATTATGTTTCCTGATGTGAGTGATAAACATTTCAGAGGATATCATATAATCTTCTTTGTGGTTATCCATCTAATTTGCTCATCCTGCTTTGTGAAATATTCCACTGGTTGCCAGATTTGCCTTTAAGTTGACAAAGTCTGTCTCATATTCAGTGTTATGTTGTTTTTGGGGGGATGAGATAATCCCTCTTGTTTCCGATGCAGTTTCACGTGTTTGGGATTTTTTTTCTGAGAACAAGTGTAAATATGTTGAATCGAGGCAGGATAAGGCACCAGAATATGATACTTGATTCAAGAAAATTCTGGATACAAATTGATGATCATAGGAAGCAAGTGGGATTATCTCTCTTTAACTTGTTTGAAGAAAAACAAGACTTGAACACTGAAGCTGAGACCAGATGACTTGTTAAGCCAGTGCACAACGAAACAATCTGCAACAGCAAACAGCAGCTGATCCTGGCAGCGTGCAGGCCAGTGCAGCCGCCGCTGCGTGTCTGTGCAGCGCTGCAAGCCGCCAGGCTGCACTGCCTCCAGATCAAATAAACCTGCGAGGTTTAATTGTTTTTTTGCATCTATGTGGTTTGTGTCTGTCTGTCTGTCTGTCTGCGTCCGTCTGTGTCGCTCCGAGTGTTAATGATTGTCTGACAGCGAGTGCCATAAAGGCCAGAGCAGAGCACAGGTTCTGGTCATGAGGCCAATAAAACCATATAAAGCTAACAGCATGGACACACACACACACACACACACAACGCAATCTCATAATGCACTATGTTTACCTGCAGCTCTGACAAAAGTTGAGCTACAGTTTAAACTTTTTGTCAGACAAAACTCGCCCTCCTGTTCACCTAAGTAAAGTTGTAACACAGACTTTATTAATATACATAAGGACCTCACACTTTATTTGGTAGTACATTATTTTCATTACTTTTCAACTATGAACAAGGGAGACATTTCCCTGTGTGTGGGCGGGGGTGGTGGTGCTGGTTTTAGAGTTTACCTTTTTTTTTTTGGATTGTCATTATTTTCTTTGTATGTGTACCTGTTTGTGGAAAAATGGCTATTTTGCTTCAATAAAAAAAAATGTTTGGGCAGTACATGGGGCAGAGAAGGATCATTCACGTGTAAACCAAGAGTATATCTATCTATCTATCTATCTATCTGTCATTTCATTTTTATTGGACCGGTTCGAGGGTCCCAAGCCCATCCTGTTTCATTCCAAATAATTTACAAATCACTCGGACTTACTTACATTACTGTGGTCTTTTGTCCATTTTGAAGACTGTCGAGGTCGTGCATTTGCTCCCTTGTCTTAGCTTTATTATTGCGTTCCACCGCATTTTAAATCACACCAGACTTTTCAGTCATTTTCATGATTGAATTAAGTATGATTCATTTTGTGTATTCATGCTTTGCTTTGTTCATGCACTATATTCTGTGCAGTTCTTCATGTTTACTTCCCCATTGTGTCCTCTTGTCCTTTTTGAATTATTTAAGATCATGTGTAAAAGCTTTGGCAAACCAAAATTTAAAAAAAAAAAAAAAAAAAAGGACTAGAATTGACATTTTAAATGAGCAGCTTTCTGCTTTGACACTGTAGATTTTTCCAACAATAATTCAGCTTTTACCTGAGTAAACTTTCAGCAAACTAACAGTATCTCCACCTCAGCAGGATGTGTTGGTGCGCCGTCCTCCCCGATGAGATTCCTGCAGGTTTGCTCCGTCAGGCTCCCATCCTCTGTTGCAGTGCGCCCCCGTGTGGCCGACAGCTGCACTTACAAACGCACTGGGGGATTATTCTCTGAAGGGTTCATTATTTAGTCCACACCAGGACACGAGGTGTGTGGATTCACTTTGAAATCCTCACCGGTTTTATATATTCTTTGCTCTCATTTTATCTGCACTTGAATTCATGAATTCTTTCAGTCCATCACATGTCATTTGAGTCTGTGTTTTTTTTTTTAGTGTGCTGCCACACTGCAACAAATCTCGATTTTAACATGTCATTTAATGTCATCTTTAAGTATTCAAATCTTGTTTTTCTTCAAATGAGGTAATCTGCTGTTTAAATTGTTAATACTTCTGTTTAAATTGTTCATATTTCTATTTTATTATAATCCTTGTTTACAGTGTTTATATTGCTTACTGCTATTTATCATGTGTATACTGTATATTTCTTCTAAATTTGCACATTGACCTACCTCTATGCACATTTTATACACCCATGCACACGTTTTTTTTTTCTGTTTTGTTTTTTTTGCACATTGCTTTTTGCACACTGGGTTGTACTTAGATCTTTTTTTGTTGTACTCAGATCTTATTCTGTTGTACTTAGATCTTATTCTTTATTTTATTTTTTTTATCTTTTTTTATTTTATTTAATCTGTAATCTGTGGATACTGCTGAAAAACTGCAAATTTCCTGCGGGATGAATAAAGTATCTATCTATCTATCTATCTATTAAAAAAAACTGCCAGAGGGATGAGATAATCCCACATTTTCCAATGATTTGTTTTACCTTGTTTTACATGATTTTAACTAAATGACATTTTGCAGTGTATATTTTTCAGTAGATTATGTTGTGAGGAGCAGCGGTTCTCAGGGGATTGCACGCTGTGTGATCTTTGCAGGATGGGGGAGTAGCAGCAGTCCTGAATTTCCTCCATTTGTAGACATTTTGTCTCATTGTGTCTCGCCCAGTCATTAGAAAGGCCTCTGTAGCCTCTCCAGCTTTGTGTTTCTCTGTAAAGTTTCGTCTAAGGTCCTGTGAGTGTTGGAGCCGTGGTTCACACCAACCAAACTGTCTTGGCCAGTAAGCAGACACACCTCTACAACACACACTTGCAATCTCTTTGCCTTCATTGAAGCTGCTGACTCCATTAGGTTTTGGGGAAGTCATTAACACAGAGGTTCACAACCTTCTGCCTCACACAAATATGTAAGATTGGATCATTTTCCTCAATAAATAAATGAATAAGTTTACACTTTTTGTGTCATTTGTTTAAATCAGTTCCCTTTATCTGGTTTTTAATCTAGTCGTGTTTTAGGTCGTAGCTGTGTAGAAACAGAGAAAACTGTAAAGGGTTAAAAAAAAAAAAAAAAAAAAAAAAACTCTCAGGCAGCACTGTCCACAGCAGGCTTCTCCACTGTCATCTGTTTTCCCAGGACTCCTCTGTCTGACATGATCAGCTGACTGATGTGGGAATATGTGCTCAGTCTGTTTCTCTGACCTTTGACCTCCTGATTGCCAGTAATGTGGGTGATGTTGCTGCTGAAGCTCATCCTACCACTGCGCTGTCAGCTACATGCCAAGCAGTGAGACGTGACTGCAGAATCCAGACACCAGGCGTCAGTTTGCACCAAAAACATTTTTATTCTATAAAAGAAGTGGTGGGGGAGGGGATAATCACAACTGTACAGGGAGAAACTGACTTTTAAACACCATGGGTCACAGTATCAAAAAGCTCACGTTTTCCTCACTGATCTTTACACATTTGTTCTGTACAAATACAAAAAAGAACAAAAATAATATTAATAATTGTATTATTATAATGATAACTGCATTGCACTGAGTAAATATAGTACTGGCCCATAAGTTACTGCATTCAATATAAAATACCTAAAATTTTTCTGAATGGTAGAGGATGTGATTGGTGGTTAAGTCGAGGCACTCGCACACAGACGGACACAGTCGGCGACTTTCACCCTTAAACATGAACACGAGCTGTCCTGTCCCGCCTTAAAGAGGCGGCGGGGGGGAAACAAAAAAAAAAACTTTTATATGAACATTCCTGCGCACAAGAACAGAAGATTTCAGAGGAACACCGAGGAAACCAAGCGCGCACAAACGGCAGAAACCAGCAGGAAGCAGGGAAAGGCGCCGCACGTGTCGGCGTCCCGGGCCGGCTCAGGTAAACCCCCTCACCTGGTTCAGTTTCTCAACGGGACACAGCGCTTACATGCGCAGCTCAGAGAGGGAACTCATTCTACTATCCTGAAGGGGTCATATCAGATATGCAGATGATGTGTGTGTGTACATGCGGGTGTGTGTGTGTACAATATATTCATTTTGCAGCACCAGGACTGATGCATTTCCATTATCATTTTCAATCCTGTACTGAAACACACACACACACACTCACACACACACACACACTCACACACACACACACACATGGTAAGGGGGGGTAAATATGCATCCAAATAAGAGTCACTTAGTCAAGCGAAATTGTTAAATTGTTAAATCAAACCACTTTGCTGACAGATTTGAGGATAATTCCACAATTTCTTTTTTTCAAACTTGAAATGCAAGTCAGTTAAATTTGTTTTAAAGGAGCACACGCATATTTTTTTGGGAGATTAGATGCATGGCTGATTTTGATGTGAGCTGAATCAGCTGGTTGAACAGTCTCCCAAAAATGTGTTTTCCTTTAACGTCTGACTTTAAAATGGGGGGGAAAAAAAACATATTAGCATATTAATAGTCTCATTATTTAACATCAGCAGGGTCTCACCCAGCAACTGCAGGAGTCAGTGGGAAGCAGGTCGGACCTGCACGTCATCTGCTTGTCCTTTAACTTCTGACTCACATCCATCCAGCATCAAACTGGCAAGAGCGAGTTTACACAAATAGAGTTGCTGAAGTTTGCAGACCATTCTACCTGAAAAACGTCTTTTTCCAAACAAAAATCCAAGCTTGAGGAGTTCTCTGTGTGACCCCGGCAGACTGACTTGTTTTTTTTAGGGATCTGTCCGTGATGTTTTTGTACCTGAAGCCCTCTGTCGTCGACAGGTTCACTGCGGTTTCTCAGTGTTTTTGCTTGTTTTTTTCTTTGCAGGTCTATAATGTTAAGGGCAACCCACTGTCTCACACACACACACACACGGACATGCTCACCAACTTCACTATAAAAAACAAGAAGGCTACGCTCCATGCAACACAAGTGTGCACAACACAAGTGGGACCAATAGCTTTTTTTTTTTTTTTTTTTTTAAAGAAACTAAGAAACAAATGTATTATTAGACTTGGAAAATAAGAGAACACGTGATGAAACACATTTCATCAAACCAACAGAGGAAGGAGAAAAGAATATTTTTTTCACATTATCTAGTCAGTGTTAAAAATAGAAATTCACCCGTTACATTTACTCTGCACTTTTTGATTATATACATTTATGTACATGGATTTCTCTTAATTATTTGTCATTGTCCTTTATGTCTTTATCAACAGTTTACAAAAGAAAGAAAATTGCAATCAAATGCATATACTCTTCTAGAAAGATGTGCTTAGTAACATTTTTTTTAGTTGAAGCAGAGGGGGTGATAGAGAAATGGGAACATTGCATTGCTCTGCACTGCAAAAAAAAAAAAAGAAAAGAAAAGGAAAAAGAAAAAGAAGTCCTCCGTAACAAGTTCACTGTCTCAAAATCATATTTTTCTCATCAAAATGGAAAAAGGCTGCCAGTGGAGTGAAATCATTTCCATCATTTTAAACACAGCTCTATCTGCTTCCTGAATTTTCCTGAAATCCACGACAGCACAAGATTCTTTTCCCTTGATTTAAGAAAAATACGTTTTTACGACTCAACACCAGATAAAAACGACTTGTTGCGATGGATATTTTTTGAAGTGTGCAGACCAAACAACAATCTGTCCTGTTCGTGGCATGCACTCAGCTCACAGGAGGCCTGCACGTCAGCCTCACATATCCTTATATGAAAAGTCAGATCTTTTTAATTTTTTTAAAAAAAAAAAAAAACATTTTTGCTCTCCCTTGCAAGCTTTGGAAATGACGACAAACAGCTCTAAAACAGCTAACGCGAACGGCATCGCCTAAAACAAAACACGGTTTACTGCTTTTCTTTCTTTTTTTTTTTTTTAAAGTGACATGTCAGGATTTTAAGAAGCGCGTCGCAGCGATCTTCAGCAAAGCCCCTCGCTTACGACGACACAGGAAGAGTTCCCGTCTGCTGCGGAGAATTTGTGTTCGTACGCCGCAGAGACGCTGATGGAACTTATTCCTGATTGGCCGGGAGAAATGGCGCCTCGCCTCGGGTTTCCCTGGCGATCGGCAGCACAGGCTTCATCAAACCCTCAACTTCCCCTTTAAGGTACTTGTCACACCCTACATGAGCTGCGTATCAGCAGTGACGTTTAGCGACTAGTGCTCCACTGCTGATGTCAGAACAGCGCTCAGAGCGAGGTCTGCGTTTTACGTTGCATAATCAAGTTCAGCCCAGATCCGGAGCCGAGGAACAGCCCACTTAAGACGTGGACCCCGTGGGTCAGAGCGCAGGGTCAGGCGGCCACTTCCGTTTCAACTCGCCGAATCCACTGGGAAAAAAAAAAAAAAAAATCTGTACGCTTGGGAGAAATCTGTAGTCCACTCTCATCTGTGTTTTTTTTTTTTTTTTTCCTTCATGTGTGGAATATAGTTTTCTAACTGTGGCATTAACATTAGTTTGAGAAAAAAAGTCTGAATTTTTAGATTAAAGTTAGAATTCTGACTTTATTCTCACAATTCTGACTTCTTTTCATCAATTTTCTGAGATTAATCGCAGAACTTTTTTTTTTTTTCCTATGCCCCAAATGCTCCTCCGTGCTTACATCAGCAAGATTTTAGATGCCGAAAACCTGGGCAAAAGGCAGCCATACAAGATTCTCAAGTGTAATTAAAGGGAGTTTGGTGTTTTGAAAAAATAGTCATAGAATTTAGAGGGTTATCAGTTTTCCAGGTTGCTGTTGGGTCGGATTGCGACGGGAAGCGTCTTGGTGAACAGGCTCGGTTGAAAGCGAACTGACCCCCCGCCCTGTCAGAAATGCCAGCGAAGAGAGCGCTCCGTGTCTCCGGGGGTCGGACCCCGGCGGCCCAGCTCAGCGCCTCGATTTCCCCCCGAACCTCCGACAGGAAGTTTGGCAGCCATTTTGGCTCTGCAGTTGCTGCAACGGGACGCGACTCTGCACCAAACGGCTTTCACGCGGTTGTGTGTGTGAACGCGGCGGCGTATGTCTGTGCTGCAGTGTCCACAGGCTGCAGCGTTTTAGCTCAAAGTGACGCTGTATGAATATGAAACCACATTAAGAGCTGAATATCTTTAAAGGTGCCACGTGGAGTATTCTGTTAACATCAGTACGTTGCTGTCAGATTCATTACCACACTTTGTCATGATCGGTGTAAACAAATCAGTGGCTTCTACCTCATGCCAGTGGTATTGTTAGGGCTGTGACTGCATTTCCCAGAAACCCCTGCTCTTTCTGTGCATAAGAAAATCTTAATTCTTTCAATGTTTCCTCGTTCACTTCCCACTGGTCTTCCATGTCAGCAGACACTCTGAAAGCTTTAGCACCATTTACCGTGGAGGAACAGCGCCCTCTTCCTGTTTTGTCCCGTAGAGCAACACCACAGATTTCCTGGTAAATCCGACACACACACAGAGGGAAATGCAGCACAGAGGCTGACCATTTTTTTTGCTGAGGGTCTCGTTTGTTTGCGTTAAACATACCTGAGGCCTGAAACTGTGGTAATGACCTACTGGTGCTACATTTCTCCACGTGGCACCTTTAAGTTGTGGGCTCTGAGCGCTGTGAGGAACATGCGGCCGGCAACGGAGAGAAAAAGAGGTCGGCTTTGTGAAGAGACGCTTCTTCATGGACACGCAGCGTTGGAGCTCGGTAACCGGCGGCGACCGGCCGTTTGGTGCAGCCAAACTTCGTCTGTCGGCGGCTCAGGTTTCGCCCTTACAGATTGACTTCAGTTATTAAGGCTCAACGGGCAAGAGGTAAAAGAACAACAGGTGCCCGGAACAACACACTGGTAAAAATCTTAAATTCTGATTATGTGTTTGTCTCAAATACATGCTCGCTTACACACGCACACACACACGGATAACACAATCACACGCAAAACACACTCAGAAAAGCTCCTCCTATATTCCCTGCGCGAGTTTTACTTGTAATCTCAAACTAGTTTTGTTTTCCCGTCTTTCACAGCCTCAGAAACACAATCGAATAAAGATCTGAAATCACGAAGAAAAAAAAAGGGGATGTCGCTCGTTCTGTTAAGAGCGCCAAACATGGCGGAGAAGGGACAAAAAGAAGAAGAAAAAAAAAAAGAAACAGGACAAAAAGTGAAGGCTTTGAATCTTTCTGTAAAACAACAGCGACCACGACAAAAAAGCAAATACTGTTATCGAAACAAAAAGAGAGAGAGAGAGAGAGAAAGAGAGAGAGGGGGATTTCGAGGGGAAGAGCACGCAAATGACAATTGTGATTGATGCTATAAAGAAAAAAATGAATTTTTATAAAGTTCACAGTCTTGTAGCTCCCTGTACCGGGGGGGTTTAGGGTAGTTTGGGGTCGGGGGGGGGTGCAGGCGGTAAGACCAAATAAAGCCGTTTTAAATGTCAAACCTGATCCCATGGTTGTTGTAAAGGAGGAAACACGTGTTTGTGTGTTTGTTGGGGATGGGACATCACTTCAGCTGCCTTTTTTAAAAGCCTATGACATGCGCGCGCACACACACGCACACACACACACAGATACGGACAGGGCAGGGAAGTTGTTACTTTCGATGACTAGAGCTCACAATCCCTCACATGAAGCATCAGGCCCAGGTATTATCATTTCTTGGAGTGTCAGTCACATTTTAGTCCAGTCATTTTATGACTCAAGGTCAAACCAATTGCAACAGAAGCAAACTCAACTGATTTTGTATCCTCGACATGTCCTGAGTGAGGGGGAAAAAGCCCCGAAGAATCCCACTGGGGGAAAGTTTCAAAAAAGACTAAAATATAGCCCATTCAAATGCCTGTTAACTTTTTTTCTCATGTGAATAGGGTAAAAATTTTAACCTTTAGGTATCACCATGAAAATTGCTGAGTTGATTACTTACCTTAAGACAAATAAAAAATGTATTGCAAGTTTTTTGAAATTGTTTACTGACATGAGCAAATGGTGCATATTTGAATTATGTACACACTAATGTGCATAAATGCTACAACAGATATAAACCTTGGGTATAGCCACGTGAAAATCTCATAATCAGTCCTGTTGACATATAACAGTCAAATACTAAACATTAAGGTCTGAATGGAACCCATTTAGGCTACCAATGAACATTAAGGAAGAAGGAACTTAAAACCAGTCTTTAGCAATTATCATTGCAGCATGTCATAACTGCTCCACTAAGGTGGTAGCAATCTTGAAAAATGGCAGCCATTTGGAAATTTCTAAGTGGTTACTTGTCAAGTGACCCATGGAGACAGCTCATCCCAATTTTCATGCTCGTATCATCAGAAGACCACTTTATATGCCCTCTGTAGTAAAGCTGTGGAGTTTATGCAAATTTATGCAAATTAGCTCATGTTACTAAACAATTTAAAAAAAACTTGCAGTACATGTTTTATTTGTCTTAAGGTAAGTAATCAACTCAGCAATTTTCATGGTGATACCTAGAGGTTAAAATTTTTACCCTATTCACATGAGAAAAAAGTTATTTCTATATTCTATATTGTCTATATTTTGGTCTTTTTTGAAACTTTCCCCCAGTGGGATTCTTCGGGGCTTTTTTTCCCCTCACTCAGGACATGTCGAGGATACAAAATCAATTGAGTTTGTTTCTGTTGCAATTTGTTTGACGTTGACCCCTTATTTGGCTTAAAATGACTGCACTATTTCGGATACCTTTGCTTCCAAAAAGTCCCATAACCCGTTAAATGCCATAATCCAGCGTCGTCCCGGCTCTGGACGGGTGCATCAGCAGGAGCAGAGTGACTGACGCCGTCCAGAGGAGCAGGGTGGGTGCAGTTTGGGGGCAGCTGAAGAGGCGTCCCCTGTCTGAAATGGACTCACGCTGAAGGTTAAAAACAAAACACGCCTGTTGTTCCTCCTTTGTCCCCTCCTCGTCCTCCTCCTCCTCGTCCTCCTCTTCCTCTCCGTCAGGCTGACGGGTGGATGGATGTGACTGGAGGATGGATGAAGGTCCCTGCTGCTGCTCAGTGTCTCTCGCTCCATCCAGCCTCCCTCTCGTTCTCTTTCCCTTTCTGAGGAGAAGGAAGTGTCTTCTTTGATGAGTGGGTGGGGTCGGGGGGTGGACGGTGATGATGATGATGATGATGATGATGATGATGCACACGAAAGTCCTCATCCTTCACACACACACACACACAAACTCACACACACGCACACACACATTCCTGATGTTCCTGCAATTTCAAGATGGACAGGAGGAGGAAGAGGAGGAGGGACGAGGCGCAAGTCTCTCTCTGTCTGCTGCTACTGGGACTTGAAGTGCTGGGGGGGGGGGGGGGCTTGGGGGCGGGGTGGGCGGTGGGTCGGAACAGAGGTCGGAGTCCAGGGTGGGAGGGGGCTCTGGTACAAGATGTGCTATGAGGGGTTGAGGGGTGGTTTGGGGGCGTGGATGACAGGTACGGGTGGAGGCGGGGCGGAGGGGCGGGGTCAAGAGGTCAGAGTTCACATCATGACGTGGCGGCGGCGGTGCAGGGACAGGTGGTCGGACCGGGAGAAGGAGCGGTCGCACTCGGTGCAGCGGAAAGGCTTGATGCCCGTGTGCTTGCGGAAGTGTCGGGTGAGCTCGTCGGAGCGGGCGAAGCGCCAGGTGCAGCCCTCCCAGGTACAGTGGTAGGGTTTCTCTCCTGCGGGGGGAAGGGGGGGGGGCGAAATAAGTGAGAATGGCGTTCCCTTATTCAAACTACAACCTGTCTTAATGCTGCATTGCATTCTGGGCAATGTGCTCCTCTCTGTCCTCGTCTACCATGGCTTTCTGCCTGCATGACTGTTGAATGTCGCTAGAAAATGGCTGCTCCGTGGTGGAAACAGGGCTGCAGCTAACAATTATTTTCACTAAACTATTTCTTTTTTTTTTTTTCAAGTAGTCAGTTCACTGTTTCATCTATAAAATGTTCAAAATAATGAAAAATAAAGTCTCCTGGGAAGCGATCAGAGCCCAGAGCGACGCCTTCAAACTGCTTCCTTAGTCTGACCAGAGGATATGAAGAGACAACCTAAGCATCTTAGTGACGCTGAAATCATCCAGTGTTTGGTGTTTTTACTCACAAAAAAATCAGTTATCAAAATGACCAATCACTTTCTATCGATCAACTAATCAATCAATAGCCTTACTTACTATTTCCTCCCCTTAAAAGAACTAAAACACGACCATCTCAGCGTCTTGCACTGAACAGTGGATTCATTCGTCTAAAAAACACTTGGACCATGTTGGATCAGTGTGTGTGTGTGTGTGTGTGTGTGTGTGTGTGTGTGTGTGTGAAAGCCGCTCTCACCTGTGTGTATTCTCCTGTGAGCTTTGAGGTGGGAGCTCTTGGTGTAAACTTTTTTACAGCCTTCATAGTCACACATGTGGATCCGCCTCCTCTTGATGTCGGGCGAATCAGGATCTACCGGCTCAAGATCGATGACCGACCTGAGAAAGAGAGAGAGAGAGCGGGAGAGAGAGAGAGAGAGAGAGAGAGAGAGAGAGAGCATTAGCACGATCCTGACCAGCAATGTCTGAAATACGTTTGTCAGCTTTTTATTTATTTATTATTATTGTGAAGAGTTTTTTTTTAAAGACGTTTTTACCAACTTGTCTTTTATTGTTTTATTTGCATCCTTTGTTTTATTTCAAATTTTATTTCAATTTTTAGCCTTTTCTTTTTAATTCCACCCTGTGCTGTGTTTTATTCTTTTTAATGTTTTATTTAATGTGTTTTCAAATGTTCTTCTTTTTATTGTGAAGCACTTTGAGCTGCAATTCTTGTATGAAAGGTGCTATACAAATAAAGTTTTATTATTATTATTATTATTATTATTAATTAAAAAAAAAAAAGCTTAACATGTGCAAAATCGCTATAATATAATATAATCAGAATAATCCCTGATTTGTCAAGAAGGCCGTACTGCACCTATTACAAGTGTTCATACTGCCTCTGAACACTGAAGACGTTTTAGTGCTCACTAATGGTTGGAGTAAATGTGGACCGAGGTCATCGAATATTTTTAAGATATCAAAAAGTACAATTTTTTATATTAAAATGAACTATAAATGTTATTGGTGTGAATGTACATGGCAACACAATACAGGTATGAAAATGACCAGAAGTCAAGAGGGGCTGCAGGCTGTCAAACAGACAAAT